>NC_088341.1:44312500-44450000 GCF_036884655.1 Musa acuminata AAA Group
ATACAGCAGAACTTTCAAAGAACAGAAATTAGGATGATCATTCTGCCATTAGAGGGCAGCACCTAACATGAAGTTCTCATTTGATGATTCCTTTAAGAGATCAAAGCAAATTATGACATTAACAGATATCTTTTTTTCACCACTGATTTCCTCATTTTAAGATATTGCATCAGAGCATTCCAACATAATTAATAAAGCTGGCTGAAAATCAACCATAGGTAACTGTATTTGAAGGCCTGAATTTGGCCTATTCAACAGTAATAGAAACAAATGTCTGTCCAGCTAGGCTTATGGTTGAAAAAAAAACCATACTATATATTCAGTTTATAGCTAGAATATAGTTTCTCCAAGGACAATAGTGAGTACTTGGGTTATGCAGCAATCTGCAAATGATGCCTTGATCTTCTTTTTATCTAGCTATTATAATACATTGCAAAAAGTGTTCATTAAAGGGTACCTGATATAGCCAATTCCTTTGCTTCAGCATATTCTTTTGACATTTTCTTGAGTGTGCTTAGTTCCAATTCCATTCCCTGAATACAAGTGATAACAAACAATCAATGAGAACAGCAATGATTATTGCCAGCAGAACTTCGTTAAGATATAATAGATAGATGAACCATTTCAAAACTTTGCAGTAGAAACAAAAGGTCATAGAGTACAAGATCTTATGGGTCTAGCATTATTTAATTCAAATTACAAGTAAATAACAGTATATTTGTTACTACTGCACCAGAGTTCTGGTTGCCTTTGTTCTTAGAAGAGTTATCGTGCTAACGAAGCAAAAGAATTTTACGACAGATGCATAGACGGTTAGATTAAATGGATTAGCAAGTCAAAATCCAAGAACAAAACGCTATTTCATCATGGAAATCAAGAACAAGACAATGTCCTAACAACCATGTACTACACATCAGGTATTAGAATGCTGTTTGATGATTTCTTAGACATCACTTGCCATGCTGTTAAAACATTTCACCAATCCATTAACATGTAAGCTTTAGAGTCTGCACAGGTAACGGCATGCTGTATATGTACTACAGTTATAAAAAAAAGGCCCAGCACATACATTTTAAGTAGGAAATAATCATGTTATCAATTGGTTGTTTATAAATAATGAAAAACAAATTAAAACAATATATGATTCACCTCAATCAGCCACTTAACAGCAAAGGGAGAGTTGGAATTTTTTCAGGAGCCTTTAAGCCCTGTATGCATCAACTAATGCGTTGTAACTTTCTAGAGAACAGTCCAACGAGTGAAAGCATAACAGATTAATGGTGCCATAACACACGATGGAATTTTCAGAGGAAAACCAGGAGAGCATGATCAAGGTAAGACTATGATTCACTATTCTCATGATTCAGAACTGAGTAAAATATTAAAAGGATTTTAGGTCTTGCTTCTTAGAAGGCAATTTACTGAAATCACTTTGCAAAAGTAGGAATGAGCTTCGACCACAAAATAGAGGCATGATCAGCTTGTTCAGGAATCAGTTTCAAGAGTAAGCAACAAGTTAGCAAATCTGATTATTACTCGAAAGCAATCTCCCAACAATATTGACCTCAATGATTAAGTATCAAGGGACATGCTCGTAATGGTCAACGACAGCAGGGCGCAATCATGTGGCAAGACATCAGATTTGAGAAAGAAAGTGAAAAAGAAAAACCTTGTACCTATGTCATAAGTTGACCTAGCATCACACAAAGAATGGTCATCCTTCATTGGATTACTTACTTTTAATTTCTAGATAAATTGTTCAAAACACCCATATGCCACTTGAATTCCCATCTTAAATAGATATATAAATATATAGTTAAAAAACACAGTATATATTCTAGATAGTGTACTAGGGAAAATTACAAAGAAATACTTAGATATATACCTAAAATGCACTTGCATTTCTTAGTTACAAAATGATACTCCTACCTCCACAGAACTTTGACAAAAATTAGCCAAACCATTTATGGACTATGAATTTTAAGAACAAGACATTTTTGCCCTTTCTTACCATTTAAGTGACTAATTAAAAGACAAAATAGCAAAGGAGCCTAAAAGAAAAGAATCTGGTTGCATCCTAATTCTCCTTGTAGAATCCTAAGAGAACTCAATACATCCACTCATTCCATTCATCTGCTTGTATATGCCAGAAGAACTGATCACAAGCCTCAATTTGTCCTCAACAGTTTGCAAACCACCTAAATTTCATTTTTATCAAAAGAGAAAATAGTGGAAGTGATAAAGATGTAAGACTTGCTTTCGGTGAGCGAGAGAGCATGATGGTGTTCACCATGTTTTTCATATTTCCAAATGCAAGGTACAAAAAGGGTGCAGTACTAATGTGATAACCAAGTAACCAACTAGTCTATGTATGCACTATTTATCAACTTAACATCAAGATGTAACGGAAATGACTTACAAGGTCCATATGCAGATAGTCCTCTATCAGAGTATTGCCCAATAATCTGTAATATGGAAAGAGAAAATAGTAAGTAACAAGCAATATATAATATAGCCCATTATATAAGAAAACAGAACAATGATCTTCATCCTCATATGAGTATTATCTACATAGAAATCAGCAGGCAAGAATTGGTGACTGGTATAGCCATGATAATGAGCAAGGAAACACAGACATGCTTAATTCTGTGTATGCATAGAACAAGAAGAATGCACCTAATCAGAGATGCAATACATATATAAACCAGCAGGATTTTGCAGGCACTGCACCCAATGGAGTACAACACAGAATTGGCCTGACAAAAGTACAAGTACAATGCCAGGTTGGTACAGTTCCATACCAAGGGTGTGCTATTAGGCTAGCACAGATTCTGTGCCCACTACAGTGCCAGAAGATTAAACACTACAAAATTGAAAACATTGCAAACACAGAAATAGATACAAAGAGTGTACTACGACCACATATCATAAGCATAGGGGATAAGAAATATTATAGAGTTCAGATAAGTTACTTTTCATATGCTATTTGAATTCGCTTGTTTTCTAGCTTCATTATCTCGTCAACCCTTTGGCTCTCATATCCATCAACTCTATCAACGAAGCCAAATAGAAACATGTTCTTATCTAGCATTTTTTTGACAAGAGCAGGAACAATAGCAATACCAATCTTTTTTGCATCAATAACAAGAACCTTCAGCCTCTTTAACTCACCTGTTGCAGAAGACATAAACAAATGAGTGAAAAAAAGAAATAAAATAATAATGTTTCTTGCTACCCATGAATTATTTCACTCTGCAAACCTAAAAAAGAACCTTTTTCTTCAGCAAAGGCAGTTTATATTTATTATTCAATACACAGACCAATGTTAAAGACAAGTCAAAAGTGTGAGAAAAAGGGGTACAATGCATATTTCACCATCAAACCTGAATGACATATCAATGGTACTCAGTGTCTAGTCATGGCCAGATGCACTTTTTCGTTTCATAGTTCACTTATGAGGACAGAAGAGCAAATATGTAAGGAAAAATGCAGATAAACAAGAAAGAATTTAACAGTGACAAAAATTACCACAGACCTATGTTTCTGATATCTAAGGTAATTAAAATGACTTTAAGAATTAAATATCACCGGCACATACAAAGAGATAAATAAATTTTGAAAGCAGGTTTATATGGTTGAGTCTCATAGAGGCAGTAAAGGCAATAGAAGCCACCCAATCTCGTTGACAGTGCACCTGTAGAAACCATATGGCCTGCATAAAGTAGTCATTCATCACTAATTCTCTCTAATTGTAAAATCAAGCATATAAAAACTAAAAAGGGAATTATGGTGGTTAGACATACTAATAGAATACAAATAAAGAGACTGCATAAATATGGCCTCGTTAGAGATAGGTTTAGCCTCATAAATATAAGAGAATTTCTTAGCCATCCACATCTTCTTCATGTCTGCCAATGTGGTATGGTTACCCTGCCAGTTCAAGGAACAATGATGTAAGTTCTCTATAAACTAAAACATGCACTTTAGCTTCAAGAAGATCAGCAAAAAATCATACAAAATTTGAGAAAAAGAAACTACCTCATTGAACTCATCCACAAGCTCATCAATATCCAACTTGAAAGGTCTGAGGTCCATATCAATATCATCAAGATTCATGCATCCATGTGTCGATGATTATTTGTGCCTGCTGCATATGCAACAACTGCTTGGAGTAACGGCCAGTTAATGCACATAGATTTATAAATTTTGTAATTTAAAACCAATTTTCCATGCATAATTTTCTAAATTTAAAGTTTGAAGTAAGTTGTTGCAGACAAATAAATAAGAATATTGGGATTCGAGACTGATTAATGAGAAAAAGGTGGACTTGAAGAGGGATTAGAGTTAGTACAAAACCCACCTTTGGTCAGATGAAGAATTATGAAGGCACTAGACTTCCATGATAAGGAGTCCAAATGAAATTGTCGGCAAAGCTCATCGGTTTGGGGTTGGAAAAAAGATCAAAATTGGTCAATTTTTATACAATCAAAATCAGGTTTGGCCAAGGTTGACAAGGTAAGGTCAGGCTGAGAAAATTATTCTAGAATCCAAAAAACATTATGAAAACCACAAAGGTAAAAGAATGAAAGATAAAAAATAGAGCATACATATTAACTAAAGAAGGGAGAAATCATTTATGGTGTACTTGTAGCGTCGTTCATTTCAACTCTAAGTAATTGGTACCATCAAACATGGGGCAACATAAAATACCAAGCAACACATTTTAGATAGTAAAATATCATTCACCAGTAGAAAATAAATAAACAAACAACTTCCTTATTGCACATGAGATAGAATCAAATTATATTAACCTTCCAGTGTAAATAGTGAAAAATAATATAAATAATCAAGCAATCAATGGAGCACCTACTGTAGAAAGACTCATTGCCACATACTGTTACATGGTAGATGGACAATATATTATGCTCGTCATCATCCTCAGTATATATTTCAAATTAAATAAGTCGATTAGTTTTATTAATCTACAGAATGTAATTAAATAAATTTAGTATACTATCTTATACACATTAAAATAGAGACACTAACTACCAAAAAATTATTTTCTAAAGAAGAAAATATATTTAATTACATAGACCACATCCCACTGTGCGGTGTAATTGTACATGTGACTAGAAGATCCATAAAAGATTGACACAATTTTTTGGGAAGTGCCAACTGATATAAAATCAACTGCAACGTTCTGAAAAGCAAACCAGATTATGAACCAACAAAAGGAAAAACCAATGATTTAAAGGTTCAAATGGGATGAAACCGTGATGCTGCCATAAAGTGTCATATAACTAAAAACTTAGCAATTAAAAGAATAAACACAGAGATTTTTCAGAGAATGCAAGCTCCAAAAGGCATGGGTATATTTGGAGCGGGGAGACAAAGGTTATATCATCTGCACCACTCCTTGCAATTAATTTGTAAACCATTTGTCTTTAACAGTTCAAGCAAAAATATCTTAGCAATTTAGTTGGACACAATGTGCGAAAACACATCAAACTGTGACATACTTAAGCCAGCTAATCAAAGGTGTGGATCTAGAGCGGTAGAGGCAATTACCTCAGGGCGTCGCTGCACTGCGCAAGGGATCAGAAAAGAAAATGTTTTCCTTAGGTTCGAGTTGCGCACCGGGCCAAGCTCGCCGACGATGTCCAGGATCGCCTCGATCTCGTCGGTTGCCTCACCGCTTATATCAGGCGGAAGAGAGCGAGAAGGGTTAGGGTTTGACACTTGGGACGTCTGATCAGTTTGGTCCGTAGGCAAAAGCCAATTGAAGGCGAACCGATTTGGGAATGATCAACCGGACAAAACACAAACCTATACGGAGTCAATTTAGTCTCCCGTTGGGCCTATTCACTAAGACCACCGCGAGTCTGCCGCCGCGTGGAGCGGTTGCCCGCAGCCTTCACAGCGGGAGGCCAAGTGGTGCTTCCCCTCGTCGGAATCACGGCATCGCAGACAAGGACGACGCAGCAAGTAATCGCGGGAAATGAGGAAAAAGAAGCACCAGTTGTTGCATACAGAACATTAAAAATGCATCTTTATTTTTTTATATGATAAAAAAACAATATCTATCATTGCAAAATATCTCATACTTCCATAAGTTGAATTCCTGTATGAGCCTGCAAAACTATGTATAATAGACAAATAATTGTGGCATTGCCTTCATGGCAAATATCTTTACAATAAAAATATTTTTAATAAAATAACAAATTTAACTGGTGTATAAAGTCCTAACATCAAAAAACACCATTCTTTACCCAAAGCAAGGAAATCAGATATATCTTTAGAATAAAACCATACTCTTATGACAATGAATGAGGGTAAAGAAGCATCTTTTGTTGCAAAAGATGCATTAAACAAAATAGAACAAAGAACACTTTTTTTTTTTCCCTCTTTCAATGATTAAATATCTTTTTCCGCAAATATCAAGTAAAAAGTTATTCCTTTTCCAACAGACACAACCCGATTTCAATTTTGCTGCTTCATTACAATTTGGTAATGTGATCGGCAAAGACGAGAACAATGCATATCAAGATCACAACACGATTCGGCATTCGGAATGAGGAGGAGGATTTAGTTCGATCACCGAATAAATTCTCAGAGAAGCGGAGAGATTCATAATCATGCCGCTATCACATTGAAAAAAAATTCTCTTTTCACCAAGTAAAAGAAGCTAAGGGGGAAATAATGTAGGAAAAAAAAAAAACGGAGAAAGAGACTGAGTTGGGTTTCTCTCAGACAAATGCCTCGATTCGTCCTCATGCTGAGTGGAATGGATAACATCGGACTCGTCATCTATGTTTACATGTCATCACCGAGAAACCCAACAAATCGACATCTCTTACCACTCCACGACAAATCAAGAAACACGTAACAAGATTGCGAGAGAAAGAGAGAGGAAAGATTCGAACTCACGGATGAAAAGCCGGAGATTACGACAAAGGTCGAGTCTTTGCTCGCCGACCGAGAGCGTCACCAATGGAAGATATAAATAGGGTCAGCAGCCGAAGAACCAGGGTTTCGCTTCTCACCGAAATTACCTTTTTATCTTCCATATTTGTTATAATACGGCACATATAAAAACGGCGTGCTATAATATTATATATAATTTAGATATTATATATTACAAAGTATATGTTAATTATTATTAGTTGAATATTTATAAACTGATTCATATAACCTTTTGCTTCAAATGTGAGATCAAACTTTTGCGCTTCAGTTTATAGTGTTCAATAATAATTCAAAATTCAAGGTTTATTATGTTAGTAGAATCATTATGTTTGATCTAAAATTCTTACATAGAACTAAACTATAAGATTGCTGCAATCTTGCAGACAATAAGGTAAAATTCTTATTCTGTAGGAATGAAGGATCAGCTCGATTAGGAGGCTGCGATGAGAGTCGGCGCCACCGCTTCGGGATGCTGCTCCGTCATCAGGGTGTCCATGGAGGAGGAAGGACGAAATCGTCGGAGGGAATGTCGCGGTTTTTACTGTTCGAGGGAGAACCCGAACCGGTTCCTTATTTAAACCCACGCTTTGAGATCGGTAAAAGGACAGGTGGCCACCTACGGCTGGTTTCCTGTGTGATTTTTGTAAGGAGGGGCTCGGTTTGGTGAGGGGAGGGGAGCCGAAGGGTTTCGGAGGAGTCGTGGGGGGTTTCTTTGCCGCTTCTGCCGCCGGAGCTTCCTCTGTGGTCGTGGACGCCCTCCGCCGTCGGGTTCGACATGAGGACCACCGCGGTTTTCAGTCCACGCTCGTCTTCTGCCGTCTTTCTCCACCATGCGCCTCCTCGAAGCTCCACAGATTGTTCTTTTCGAAACCTTGTACCCATTAGGTTTCATCCTCTGTCTCGGTGCCTTTTCGATTTCTTGTTCAGTTCCTCATAACGATCTGTTGATTTGCTAAAGATATGTGATTTTTTTGGTGGACGTGAATAATGCAGCCAAGTTACTGCCCCACGTCGACAAGACGGCAAGATTGGGGGATGCTCCTCTCCTGGTCGGCGGAGGTGCGTGGTCTTTGGTCGTCTTCATTGTTCTATGATCGTCTGACTCGTTCACTTAATTCTGATTAAATGACTCGGAACCACCAAAATCTGAAACTTTTCTGATGGTGACCGTCTTATCCATGTTTATATTATCTACGTGCGTTAAGTACATTTGATGTTAGTTTTTATAGTTGATGATTATTGAGATGTGCCATAAGAATGAACGAAGATTTTAAGTAAACAGTGTTAGCATACCTGAAAGCACACGGATGGTAGCAAAAATGTTACGAGTCTTGAGAGGAGAAGCTACCAGTTGATGTCAAACGGTAGGATCAATCTTATCACCTTCATGCGTGAATCAGGCACCGTGTGCTTTTATGTTTAGAACCTTTGGGTTAGAGATATGAGATACTTAATTATGATGAAAAATGACGGTCAACTTGGATTTATTTCGTATGAATCTAATATTGTACATGGATCTCAAGTAGACAATAGACCACACTTCAGAATTTCCTTCGAAATTAATGTATGACGGAAATATAGAAGAAGGATTAACTATCCTAACATGATGGGACAAGGATATTATATACATATTGTGCAAAACAAATGATTTCATAAATGATCATGGCGATGCCTTATCCAAGGGCTTGTAAATGGTTTATAAACCAGATAGACAAGAAATATAGCACAACCATGCAAAAAGTTACTCCAAAGCCAAGGTTTAGATTGTTGGATTCAGGATTGATCAAATTAGGGTACTTGAGGGATCAGCATTTCTACTGAGAAGACAAATTTGGAGTTCAATGGAGCCGTATTCTTTTATCCCTGTTTCTTTTATGTCTGCTTAATTTTTCATCTAGTTAACTCTTTGAATCTTGTTCTTTTGTCTTTGTTGTGCTTCTCCCAATCCTTAGTCTTTCTTTCCATCTGCTCATGGATTTAAGACAGATCTTTTCCTTTTTGGTGTTGATGCTAGCTAATTCTGAAGCCCTTGAGAAATATGACATAAAAAAATTGCTGGTTCATCTGAATTTTGACAAATATCTGTCAATCTCAATTGATTTGATCCAATCCAAGTCATTGCAGGCTATTGCTAATTAGTGTCAGCCAACATTATCTACTTGATTTTGCTCAATGCTCATATGTATTTCTAGTGATGATTTTGGTACCAAATTAGTAATTCCTTAATTCTTCAGCATGATATTTAATGTTTGTAATAGCAGTTTTATAGTGTGCCATAATATCCATAGATCTGATCAGGCACCATATTGTCACCTTGAATCAGCGTCAGAACAGAAACGGAGTTGGTTGTTGAGAGATGGTTGGTGCTCGAATGACAAAAAGAAAAAAAGAAACTTTTTTTTTTTTCACATTTGGTTGCTGGTGGGCCTTTTACTTCTTTGAAGTCATTACTGCATAATGCAAAGCACAAAACATTATAATACACAATCATTTATTGATATGTCATATGGTTGTGGCCCTCTTTTCTTCATGCCTTTTGACTTTTTACTCGAATCAGTGATCTGTCTTTGTTTTTATTGTATTCTTGATATGAAACAAGTTTTTTTTAATATTGATATATGGCTTGTTGCTATGCACCCTTTATAGTTGCAATTGTGGAAATTTGTTCATGTGTGTGCTTCTTGTTACTTCAGGGTTGTTTCTGAGAGGATACGAAAGGGTAGATACAAGAACCAAATCTTTGCTTCCGTAGCAGGTATCTCTAGTTCTATGATTTACCGTAAACTAGTACTATTGATATTTGAGGAAGGTCATGTCTTCTTATCTAAACTTAACTAGTACAACCAGTCACTTTATAACAATTTTTTTGGGTTTTTTCTTGTAGCATTGTTGCAGCAAATCTTTCTAAAATTTTGTTCATGGTTTCATTTAACTGTCAAGGAACCTACCTCTTCTTTTTTGAATCTCTTTTACATTCCAATGGTTGCAACTGTTGTGGTCTCTTTTATTCTACCTTCTCTGATTTCTGTTCCTTTATATCTCTAACTTGTGAGCTTGATAAATTTACTAATTGTTAATGCAAATTTTCCTTGCATTTCAGCTTTTGTCTTGCTCGAATTTTTGCATGAAATGGTTGTCTGTAGACAACTAGTGCCTTATCACTGTCATGTTGTGTTGTAAAGCATTTCAGAATTTTGTTTTAAGAAATAGTTTTTAACATCAATGGCTTGTACCTTGTATTAGTCACATGTTGATAATAGATTGCGTCATTTCTTTTCTTCACACAGATGTCTCTCTTGAGCAGTCCATAGTTGATTCTCCTATTCCAAGAGGTGACATGTGGTCTGTTCATAAATTTGGTGGGACATGTATGGGAACCTCCAAAAGAATTCAGAGTGTTGCTGACATTATCCTGAGTGATTCTTCTGAAAGAAAGTTAGTAGTTGTTTCTGCAATGTCAAAGGTGACAGACACGATGTACGATCTGGTAAACAAGGCTTCATCAAGGGATGACTCTTATATAACAGCAATTGACAATGTTTTTGAGAAGCACATGTTAACAGCAAAGGAACTTCTTGATGGAGAGGATCTAGCCAGATTCTTATCTCAATTGTATAATGACATCAGTAACCTGAAAGCAATGCTTCGTGCCATTTATATAGGTCTTAAGTTACTTCCACTGTTCTTCTTTTCCATTTAATTTTTTAGCTACCGAGCCAATTGGAAATTGCTGGATTAACTGCTAGATAATTTGCCATCACCAATTTTACATCTCTGCTTGTTGATTTTCTGCAGAATATTTAGAAGTTTGTTATATTATCATTGTTATTATTGTTAGAAGCTTATGTAACTTATGGCAGGCTCACTCATTTTAAGCATATACATAACAAGCCTGTGTTCATTGATTAGTTTTTGGCACATTCAATCCAGAAATTGCTAAATGGCTACTGGAAATGGGGCCACTCTTGGCAAAGCCGACATTAAATTGCTTGTGAAGTGTCTATATTATGCTTTGCTTTTGGTTCTATTTAGAAAACCATGTAGTTGATACTGATAATACAAATAGAAGTATTATTGTTGTTCATGGTTATGAATTATGTCTTGCTTTACCTGTTTGGCGAGTAAATTGTGAATACTAACCCATCATGGGAAGTCAATGGTATCATGAACTGTTAATATGATGCAGTGTCGATATGATTAATTAATAATTCATATGAGGTTTGGGCATCATCATTTGTATTAATAGTAGCTGAAGTGACTTTAGTGCAGCTAGTCCTAATTCAACATTGCTATGAGTTTGTGTTCCCCTATTCAGTTCAATTTCTAATTGTCCATCTGAGTCAACTTTGTAGAAAGAAAGACATTTGTTTTACTTGGATGCTCAATTAAATCAGGTGTCAAACTATCAGCAGGTTCTTCTTATATGGTAAATCCTAATGAAACTAAGACTGCTCAAAATTAGGTGTCCAGCTCATAATAACTATCTATTTTGATGTTCTTTTATTGGAGACTAGCAACCCACATAGCATCAAAGTCAAGGGTAGAAATTCATTCGTGGAATTATATTTGGCTGAAGAAATCAAAGATATCTATGAAATGTTTTCACTAAGAAACATTAATTTTTTTGGCTAAAGTCTTCCCCTCTGGTTTTGTTTATTCATCCTTGAGGTATCATTATAGCAGCATTTTGTAAACTACCATCTACTAATTAGTTTAAGGTCCAACAATTTTTTTGGTTGTGACTGCTAGGTAGTGAGGTTACTATCCACGCCTCTTTGACATGGGCTTTGGAAGGGCATGACTTAAAAGTTTATCATTGGTATATCTCATACCTAGCTACTATCTGTTGCACACAACATTCATAGATGTCTTGTATGTAACAGAGACACAAATCACATTTCATTTGTGAATTTGTAATCTTGAATAATGTTTTATAGCTTATGACTCCTGCAAGTGTCACATATAGGAACATATTAAAGTTATTTTTCTGGTTTATCCTTGTGGATTTTGAATAATCTTCTTGACAGAAGAATGTGGCCACATGTAGAGTAACACATCTTGAAATTTTTCTGAAAAGCAGGTTTATGATTTACACTGGGAACTTAGTTAGAAATAAACAGAAATCATGCATTTATTCATGGAGTAGATTGTTCTTGTTTTGACAGTTTGAGGAGTTCTACTTGTTTATTTTACATTTTTTTCTTCTCCTGTTGAAGCTATTGTTTCTAAATATGTGCTTCTTAAGCTGCAGTTATGTTGTAAGCTTATCAATCTGTTCTTTTCTGTTTTCTTTCTAATGCCGATTTTCCTTGATGCATTAATTTTAACATCCATATTATATTTTGCAGCTGGTCATGCCACAGAATCTTTCTCAGACTTTGTTGTCGGTCATGGAGAGTTATGGTCTGCTCAAATGTTGTCATATACAATAAAAAAGGTTATTTTTATGCATGACACTTATCTCTGTTAAATACAATAATCTTAGTATAACTGTTTTGGACTGTATCTTCTATGCAGCATGGGAAGCCTTGCTGTTGGATGGACACAAGAGATGTCCTTATTGTAAATCCTACCAGTTCCAATCAAGTTGATCCTGATTATACTGAATCAGAGAGAAGACTTGGGAAGTGGTTTGTTCAGCAGTCTGCTGATATAATCATTGCTACTGGGTTCATTGCAAGTACACCTCAAAATATTCCCACTACTTTGAAGAGAGATGGAAGTGACTTTTCAGCTGCCATACTAGGTGCTCTTGTTAGAGCTCGGCAAGTCACCATCTGGACTGATGTTGATGGTGTATACAGTGCAGATCCGAGAAAAGGTTTGACACTTTCCTCGATTAAACATGCATAGGTTCTCATAACATGCACATGCTTTTTAATCCATATAAAGTATGTCTTCTTTAGTACTTTTGCAATGTGCATGTTGTATCTGTGTTGGATACTAAATACCTCCTGCTTCACTTTTACTTTGGAACATATATTTTGCAATATTTATGCTACTGTTTGGTATGTATATATGGGAAGTGTGTATCATCTTTGTGAGTATATTGAATGTTCAATTCCGGTAATATATATACATTTTAAAGTTTAAACATTTCATTTGCTATGAAGGTGAGTGATGTCTTTAATGGTTTCTACATGCATTTGAAGTGTTTTGTCAATGGCGATTATTTATGAAAATGCTTGTTATGCTTGTATAACATGCTATCAATGTTTTTACTTGTTTCATACTTAAATCGATGTTAAACTCAAATAATGGGGACATGTTAGAAAGGGTTTTTAACTGATACCAATAGAATAATGAAGGTGTAGTTAAAAATGGATGGACAAAAAGTTAGGTAGACCATATGTTTTAGATGCCATGGATCTAAAACATATACATGTAATTGTACGATACCCCTTGAATATATATACATATACATGTATACATATATCTATGTATATGTATATATATATATTTAAATATATACATATGTATATATACATATATATGTGTATTTATATATACATATGTTTATCTATATGTATATATACATATATATACATATATATATACATATGTATACATATGTATATATATATATATACATATACATACATATATATATATATATATACATACATATATATATAAGCATGTACTTTGGAAAACAAAAGCATATAGGAACACAAGTGTCATATTTGACATTTCATTCATATCCAAAGAGCATATAGGAACACATAAGCATGTATTTTGGAAAAACATGTCAAATGAACATAAAGGATGACATGGGATATTGCACTAGATATTTGGATAATAAATTATGCTTCAATTTATTCAAGCAAGATATTTTTTGAAAGATATACGAGCCTACTTTCAGATGAAACAAGTTTTGTATAAATTGGAGTTGTTTATAGAGAGTTACAAGTGATCTAGTATAGAGAGGTGAGAACATATTGTCTCTGTTTAGTGGAATTAAAAGGATCAACTAAAATTAACATTTGGGCCGACACTTGCATTCCAAATCATTCAAATAAGGTACTGAAAGAAAGAGATAAGAGTCTAGTTTCCAAAGAATTAAGATTTGTTCAAATCAAAATTCTACACAAAACAGTACAGTTAAAACAAGACAGATAGGTCAGAATTATCATTGATTCCAGACTGACAAATTTGCAGCTCAAATTAAGGTTGATGCAAATTAGAAAGGGCATAACTCTACAAATTACTCATAAACAAGAAGAAATCAAAGAAAAAAATCACTGTAGGATGAGCTAGAACACTTGTTTTAGAAAAAGTTAATCCCCAGGGTGATGAAATGGTCCAAATCCTTAAGCCAAAGCAACACTTCTTCTCCTTCAATTCTTCTCTTCTCTTCTCTAGTCCAAGATAGTTTGCAGTAAGAACTTAATATGAACACTGGAGAAATGTAATATAAAATCTTCAGATTCATGAATAGTTGGTGGTAGCTCTGATCGATAATAAAATGAGAATAGAAACTTAATTGGTATAGATATGTTCTAAGAATTATAGATTCACTTCTCAAAACAAGGTGAGTTAACTAGATCAAGGTGCAAGCATAGGGAGACAGATTTTAAGATACATATATAGAAACACATAAAATAAGATTTGTTTGCTACCAATTTTGCTCATATGATCTCAATGGATAAGATTCATCAAGTCCACTCAAATAGTCGGGTTCTTATGATTCATTTTTTGAAGCACAGAGACAGATATGGGATTTTGATACTATATGAATTTGCTGTTATAACAAATTTTGAAAAAGTAGGATACAATTTAACATGGGTACGATGATAAAAAGTATTTTAATATATAAATATACAGAGCTTGGTATATGTATTATTTAGTGATAAAATATGTAGTTAGTAGTTACATCTCATGATTAATAATAAGTAATTAAATAAAATCCTGACCAAAAATCATGAAGGAGATTACTTTTAGTAACATGCATGTACACGTTATTGATGATTTAAAGAAATGATTACTTAAGAACTGTTGAAGAACATGTGAGGGAATAGGGACTTTGTCCTGTAACAACTTGCAAAACCACCTTATTATGCAGCATTTTAGCCAAACATCCAAAGGGGGATATACTTATCAGGTCAATTGTTCTAAGCAACCAAGTAATTTATTCTAGCAAAATGTTAGAATTACTATTCTTTCATCTATACCATTGGTAATTCTGTTAGAAGAAAAAAAAGGTGATTATTTTTTGTTGCTATTCTCAAACCATGCAAAGTTGTTATAATTACCCTGTATCTTATTACCGAATAGATTTACTTATCCTTTTGGTACTTATTCTTGGGACCAAGTGCCCGTTAATGGATGCTACCATGTGATTGTCATGTTACATCTTATATCAAATAGATATTAGGACTCATGAACTTTTCCAATTTGCAGTTAGTGAGGCTGTGATATTGAGGACATTGTCTTATCAAGAGGCATGGGAAATGGTTAGATTTTTCGTAGTAAAAAATTACTTTGTTAAAATTGTGAACCTGTTGTCTCAGAAGCACTTCACAACTTTAAATTTTTCCTATGTTTGCAGTCATACTTCGGGGCAAATGTTTTGCATCCACGCACAATTATTCCAGTGATGAATCATGCCATTCCTATACTGATCAGAAATATTTTTAATCTCTCTGCCCCTGGAACAATGATCTGCCAGCCACCTGTGAATGAAAATGGAGATAAAAGGAGCTTGGAGTCTGTTGTCAAAGCATTTGCTACTATAGATAATTTGGCGCTTGTTAATGTTGAAGGGTGCATGACTTTTTATGGGGCATTTTCCTGATAAATTTGTTGTTGCTTGTGCATAACATTAGGTAATTAACTCATTCGATAAACTATGGATTCTGCAGAACTGGAATGGCTGGTGTTCCTGGTACAGCTAGTGCAATTTTTGGTACTGTAAAAGATGTTGGAGCTAATGTTATCATGATTTCTCAGGTATCTCTGTTTTCTCTTACTACATGATATTTTTGGTTATTCTATGAGCTTCATGTAATCACTAATCTCTATGCAGGCAAGCAGTGAGCATTCTGTTTGCTTTGCTGTGCCAGAAAATGAAGTCAAAGCAGTTTCGGCAGCCTTACACTCTAGGTTCCGACAAGCTTTAGAGGCAGGAAGACTTTCTAAGGCATGTGACCTTGTTACCTTCAGATTACTTTGTATGGTTTATATTTCATAATGCTCTTCCGGTATTGTTGAGCAAGGTTCGCTTTACTGGTTCGAATTGGTGTACCCAGTGTCGATACGGTGGGGGATACCGATGATACAAAAAAAGGGCAAAAAATAGCACAAAAAATTCTTAAAAACAGAAACAAAAAGCTAGATTAGGGTTTTTAAGTTGGAAATAAATTTAAATTTAGTATATTTTAGCAAAAATAATCTAAATTAGGAAAAAATAGTGATATATCTTTTTCAAGCTTCGAGGAACAGTTTTGTGGAGTTTAAGAGAGTGCAAATGAGATAAATATGTGAGTGAGAAAGTGATTGAGAGAGTAGATGAGACAGAGAGAGTGAAAGGGGAGAGAATAAGGGGGTAAAAAGGGTTTAAAAATCTTTTTTATTGGTTCAAATGGTCAATGGACCATTTGAATCAAATTAGACGTGACCCTTGTTTGGTATCGGTCAAAATTCGATCGTTACCGATCGATATAGGTTAGTATAGCAGTCAGTAACGGTTGGATTTCGATCGTTCCAATTGGTACAAACCCCGTATCGAGTGATTCGAGGCCATTATACATAGACCACCTAATATAGGGTGGTCTACATATCGGTTCCTTATCGAATCAGTATGTACCACCCGTATTGGGCGGTATGCCATGGCACAACCCTGTTGCTGAGGTTAGAAGTGCACCTAACCTACTCTTAATTATGAAAGATCTTTTATTGCCATTTGGATGTTGGTGGTGATCATTCGGGTAAGTTGTAACATGTGATTTATATATGGTCTTAGCCTTGTTGTTAACCCAAATAACATAAGATCTACAGACTCGCTTGTTTTCTTGTTAGTTATTTGATGAAACCGTACGGCCAGTGTCTGCCGTACCGAAGCATACCGGCCGTACCGGGCGGTATGTACCGGTCCGCCAGGTACTCGATACGCGGATCGCCCTGTACCGCTACAGTGCTACAGTACTACACTGTAGCACTGCTACAGTATCGGTACACCCAGGTGTACCGCTCGGTACGCCCTGGTGTACCGCCCGGTACACCGGTACCATACCGTACCGAGCCCGGGTCGAAACTCCGGTACGGTACGGTATGGAGGACCTTGCGTACGACCCTCTTGTAAGTTGAATAAGAAAGAAAGCAAAGATTTGTTGGAACAAACCAACAAATTATGTATCTGCATGTCCATATTTTTTTTGTTTTCATGTTGCCTTTCGCTTTTCCTTATTCATGTAATCCATGTTGCTAAGCCCCATAAGCATTTAAAATGCTGGTTCAACCAAGGTTTGCAATTTCGTATCGTACCGAAGTATCGAGCTCAGCTCAGTACGGTACGAGCGTACCGAGCAGTATGCTCTGGCGTATCGCTCGGTGTGTGTATATATATATATATATATTTATACATATAATAATAATAATAATAATAATAATAATAATAATAATAATAATAATAATAATAATAATAATAATAAGACATTTCCCCTTGCCGAGGCTTCTTCTCTCTACACGGATGAGGAGAATTCGCCAACGATACCGAGGCCTCATCGCCTCAGACGAGGAGGAGGTAACATCTCATCTACGACGTCCGACGAGGGAGGGCGGTGATAGATCGAGATCATCGAGGGAGAGCGTTGGATCTCCAGGTTCTCTGATTTTGGACAGTAACGGGGCGGAAACCACCCCAATTAACAGTACCGCCCAGTGGCGGACGGTCCGCGTACCGGTCTGCTGGTGTTAACCAACATGAATTGCAAGCTTAATCTGTTTTTCTAATCCTTTAGGAAAAAGACAATTAACTTCTTGTATTTTTTTATTTGTGATTCCTCTAATATGTCACTCTCAAACTTTCACACCAAATGTACCTGATTAATGCTATAGTTGATGGTCCAATTAATTGACTAAAATTTTTGATAAATTTAGAGTTCCCAATGCCTTTTATTGTCATCCTAAAATTTATTTCTTCAAATTCTAAGATTGGATGGCTTATAAGAGATCGGAGATTGATGACAACTCACCCAGGGAGAAAAATCTTTTACCGTTTGTCTTTCTATATCCTAAATCATCTGTTCCAGGAAATACTCACTTTCTTAGTTTGTGCTTTACACTATTTGAATATCGTTGTTTGTTTCTGCTCATTTTTTGCTTTGCTATATCTTCTTTAGGTTGAGGTCATTCCTAGATGTAGCATTTTGGCTACAGTTGGCCAGAAAATGGCTAGCACCCCTGGAGTTAGTGCTACTCTTTTTGATGCCCTGGCGAAGGTATTTCCAGTCTACTAGTTTTTATATTTGAATCATACAAAAAGTGATCTTTTTGACATACTAGAGTTTCTTATTTCTCGTATACATATAATTTGTTTTTGTCTTGCAGGCTAACATAAATGTACGAGCTATTGCTCAAGGTTGCAGTGAATACAACATAACCGTGGTGCTGAAGCAAGAAGATTGTGTTAGAGGTTTAAGGGCTGCTCACTCAAGATTCTACCTCTCGAAAACAACATTAGCCATGGGTATCATTGGACCAGGTTTAATTGGGGGAACATTGCTTGATCAGCTTAGGGATCAGGTCACTGAAAACATGGCCTTATCATTATTTTTTTTCAAACAATTAACCAATATGTTTTATTGATAATCTCTGCATGAAATAAGATATAAGGCCAATCATTATTTATTTGCATTGGCCTTTTAATTTCATCGATAGACTGCTGCAATGACATTTACTTTCTTGTGCAAAGAATCAGTCTAATATGCATTTATTTATTTTTGTTGCTCCAACCTGTAATTTTAATAGTTAATCCTTAAATTAAGGTACATGTTTAAGGTTTATTGGAGTTCTATGTCTGAGATGAAATATCTTGGGTATGATTTTGTCAACTCAACAGAAATGTCAACTAACTACTAACTAGATTATTTATCAAGGATTTGTAATATTCTGTTTAAAAAATTGATAGGTTTTCCTGTCTGTTCAGAGTTGATTTTGATAGAAGCCAACAGTTATATCTTAGGACAAAAACTATTGTGGATATAAAATGGTTTGATTTTTCTGTAGGCAGTGCAGGAGTAGATCCAGATGCATCCTGTGAAAGGTTGTGTTTGATTGGAGATCATGGGTAGTATGATGGTTGGCTAAAATATTGCAGAAACACATGGAACTTGACTACTAACTCACTGAGATATAAAGCTGATTTAGGAGTTCATCAGGGTCCTCGTTTCACAATACTTGGATTGCAAGCTTCCCTAGGGAAGCTTGGATTCTGTATATGTGTTTAACTTATGTAGCTTCAAGCCTTCAACTAGTTTATTTAATGCAACCTCTTTGGTTGCTGATCTTTGTTTGTTCAGTTATATTAATCTATAGATTGTTACCTTCTAGATGATTTGTTTTCAACTTTAGCTGACTATCATTATTTATGTACTCTTAATCTTCTTAGGTTTTTGGTATGTTTGAGTCAATAATTTTTTTTAACATGCAGCACTAATCATGGTATACCATATATGGTATGTCTGTTATCATTTTCCTATTTATCTATGATTTATCTGCCATGCTATATTCCTTTCATATTACCAGTCCACTATATGTTCCTTATTGATGGAATTGACATTTTGAACTAAGTGCCAGCATCAAATTAAATGGTATGCATGTAAATTTGCAGGCAGCAAGTCTCAAAGAAAAATTTAACATTGATCTGCGTGTAATGGGAATTACTGGTTCAAGGACAATGGTTCTGAGTGAAACGTAAGCTAATGAGCTTAAACTAATTCATGCCTTCTATACATGCTTACCAGTCCACTATTTAAGTCATTTTACTGTGATTAGAATTTAGAAGTACTAAAATGTTCAGTTGAATTTGGGCCTATCCAACGCACGCCAGTTTCTTTCTACTATCTACTTGATAATAATTGTTTAATTAATGACTGATTTTCAATACAAAAGAAGATTATTTATTTTTGTGCATGCAGAGATGTTTCAATTAATCTTTTGAGGTGATAACATTGCATTACCATAGTAGATTTTTAAAGTGCATTGTTACATTATCAAGGCAAAGTGAGGCCCTGATTTGATGTTGTCGTTTTCCTTTGTTGCAATTAAAATGACTTGAATCTTTTAGCAACCATTTGTATGATTTTTTAGGAGTTAGGACTATGATACATATTTACCCTGTCAGAACTAATATCTGCTTTCCTTTATTTTTGTTCCTTTCTTTAACAATAAAATGCAGATATTTCATCTTGATATACTTTTGTAATTAATTGCCTGAAAAACCAATGTTGGCTGCTTGAAATCACTATGTTATGTGCATTAGGAGATAACTCTCAACTCGTACCAGAAATCTGAAGTATCAAACTAGTAATTGGGCACTATCTCCTAGACTTTATAAGCATAAGAATGATTGCATAGATCTCACAAGAAATATATGTCATGAACCAATGAATATGTTCAGGGAAAATTCAATAACAAATTTGATGGAGTAAATGATTATTCTCAACATACTAATAAGCTTAATAAGGGTAATGTTTTCTAACTGAAAGCCGAACTTCATCTTCTTGATCTATGTATCAGAGGAAGCAGTGGTTTTGGAGCTTGAATTATATAGGCTCATGTTTACATTTATTACATCCGCTTTCCAACTTTCTTAGCTGCTTTCTCAGGGGAATAGACTTGAGCAAATGGCGAGAAATTCAGAAAGAAAAGGCTGAAGTGGCTGATTTAGACAAATTTGCAAAGCATGTGCATGAAAATCATTTTTTTCCAAATACGGTGTTGGTAGATTGCACGGCAGATACAAATGTTGCAAACAACTATTACGATTGGCTGCGTAATGGCATCCATGTTATTACTCCTAACAAAAAGGCAAACTCTGGACCTCTTGATCGGGTAATTAGCTCCTCCATTGGCTAGTTCTCATATACCTTTCATTTTGTTATTCTGAAAGACATTCTTCATATTTTGCATTTGTGATAATTCCTTTTATGTTGCTTGTTTAGCCATTCATCCAGTGTTTTCTGCTGGACTGATTATGCTTTCTAATTAATCTTTTGTTGTAAGATCCTCAGCTGCAATTTCAGCCTGGTATTTAGTAAAACCATAATGGATAAAGCACTAATTTTTTTCTAGAAACTTGGTTTGCTGATGGTTGTGTTTGAAGTAGTCCACTGTCAGCCTATGCACACACATTTTAGGTCTGAGCTTAGCATTCTTGAAGAATCCATGTCCGTTTGGTGGGTTCAAGTCTAATTTAGTTTATGTCTATGTTTAGTTTATAGGATTCATTCTATGTTTGTTGGCCAAAAGATTGATAGTTTTCCTATTGCTTTTAGTGGTCAATTACTTTTTCATACTCCCTGCACGCCAGGTCATATAGTGAAATCACAACCTCCAATATAATGAAATAAGTAGCGACATGGCCTTTGATAGAGGTCTGGTTTGGTTGCACCTAAACTCTCCTGGGAGAGTCCTGAAAGGATGGAACTTTAAAAACATTAGGTGCTTCTTATATGGACTTTACATTTAGGAGATGAATTTGGAATTTTTTAATCATTTTAGTGGGAGAAAATAATCTGTGAATCAATGAGTGAGTAATGCAGAGTTAGAAGAGAACGAAACATTTAACAGAAACAAGGATCAATGACAAATTGATGGTAGCCACAAGAGCATGATGCCTTAGTGCTGCCAAGGCTTTTGTTGTCGCTAAATTTCCCGAGGTAAAACAGTCTGAAATAGCATAGCAGCTGACTTTTAATTGACTACATATGTGGATTATTTTCAGGCCCTATAAAAGTTTTTTTTCTTTTTTGACATATTACAAACTTTCTATATATTATGTTTGGTATATATATGTTCTTTTTGTTGATTTTTGAAGCTTCAAAGAGATGAAAATATTCCCTAACTCTTTGCATCTCTGGGCTTTTGATGTCAAAAATTAATCAGCACCTGGAACATGCACGTAAGGCTAGTTTGAAGGCCTGTTAAATCAGCAAAATGACCAGTGCAATTGTGTTGTTTGTTTATTTTCTGAATCTTAACTTTGGGGTGACATTCTTATTTGATTGCTGATGGTTGATGTTGTAGCACAACCCTTTCAACTTATACATATGTATTATAAATTTGGCAACAAATACTGATGTATCATCAATATATAGTATCTAAAACTACGGACGCTGCAACGGTTATCATACACTCACTACTTCTATGAAGCAACAGTTGGTGCTGGACTCCCAATCATCAGCACTTTGCGGGGACTTCTTGAAACTGGTGACAAAATCTTGCATATTGAGGGCATCTTCAGGTGTGCATAGGAAGATGCATAGTATGCCCCTTGAAAAATCTGGACGCAATTGTCTTGTATCTAGAGAATATATCTTTGTGGCTGATCTTTCTTAACCTATCAGATTGACTCCTGTAGTCTATTCTTGGGTGGTACTGCAGTGGAACATTGAGTTATATTTTTAACAACTTCGAAGGAACACGAGCTTTTAGCGAAGTGGTATCTGAAGCAAAAGAGGCTGGATATACTGAGCCTGACCCAAGAGATGATCTATCTGGAACAGATGTTGCTAGAAAGGTGAGGATATGTTTTAGTTTTTTGTTTTATATTGATTGTAACTAGTGTCTGCTGGATTTCTTGTGTTAGGATGATTTTGTGAAACGACTGGAAGCCACAATTGACTAAATGATTATATGTTAGTCATTTGTTTGGTGTTGTGACTCCTCAGATAACAAGTGTTATCTAAATTTCTATGATTGCAGGTCATAATTCTTGCAAGAGAGTCGGGTCTAAAGCTTGAGCTTTCCGATATCCCTGTCCAGAGCCTTGTTCCAGAGCCACTAAGAGTAAGAATGTACATTATTGAAGCTACACATCTTTACAAATCAATGTGATGCTTCTCTAACTGTTGTATTTGTAGGCATGTTCTTCACCTGAGGAATTTATGCAGCAACTGCCCAACTTTGACAAAGAACTTTCAGAGGAACGAGATGCTGCCGAAGCTTTAGGAGAGGTGGGTGATCTGATCCACTTCAGTGTAATTAGACAACATTGTCTCGGAAGAGAGATTCATTAGCTCTTCTCAATCTGAAGGTGTTGAGATATGTTGGTGTCGTCGATGCCGTTAACGAGAAAGGCCGTGTGGAGTTGAGGAGATACAAGAGGGAGCACCCGTTTGCACAGCTTTCTGGATCAGATAACATCATAGCTTTCACCACCACAAGGTACAAGGATCAGCCGCTGATCGTCCGTGGGCCTGGTGCTGGTGCCGAAGTCACTGCTGGTGGAGTCTTCAGCGATATTCTGCGACTGGCATCGTATCTAGGTGCCCCATCTTAATGCCCACATCTAAGAACACGCGAGTTCTGCTTGTGTTCTTTTTGAGGTCTTCTACCACATGTTATTGGTAACTAGGCACACATTCAACCTTCATCAGGAACCAGTCGTTTCGTCGGACCTTTAGTTGCATTGCTTGCATGTAGTCATTGAAGTTTAACATGGTCCATATGGTTGTTAAGCTTTTGGTTGACTCTTTGTGGCCTGCATTTACGCTTTAATGAGAATAAGGTGAGTGAGTCAGTGTTTCCATACTTTTTTATCTGGTCATCTCTCCAATTTATTAGCTAATACTACATGCACCTCACAACTGTTGTTGATGGAACTCAGCTACACATCCTCTGCAGATTGGACGGCCGAGGCAACAGGGATTGCGGTCTATCGACATCCCTTGACTTTGGATCTATGTGGTGTGCATTCTGTGTTTGATTCTGTTTTGCCTGCATGTCTATGTGCATTAAGCATAGTCTTGTTGTTAGATGTCTACTTGCTCTCTCCTGATAACAGTGAAGCTTGACAACTGTCAATTCACAAATAACATAGGAGTAAATAAGAAAGACAGGATTTAAACTCAATACCTTAAATAAAAATTGAAGTTTTTATTAATGAGGTTAGGTGGCATCTTTGGGAAGATGTCGTTTTGTATTAATAGTCTCATGAATTTTTTTAAAATTAATATTAAATAAAAAAAAATCATGATTCGATATTTTGAGACTAAATCAGAACATTCCAAAAATGATTTCATCTCTCACTTACCAGAGTTAGATACGGTCGTATAAAACTCAGGCACCCAATTTTTCTTTTTTCTTTTTTTTGGATTTTCTTGGATCCATCCAAGAAAATATTATTTTACTTTGAAAAGATAAATATCAATTAGAGTTCGACTAATATGAGAGCTTTTAGGTTTTGTAAACGATATTTTATGTATGTATATATATATATATATATATATATATATATATATATATATATATATATATTTGGATGGTGGATTGGCCAATTTAGAATATAATTTATGGATAATAGTTTGATTTATAATTCCCAGATATAAATGATCTCAAATTAATCGCAGGAGACCGGCGTCCGACGAGGCAAGAGGAGGAAGCAGCGATCATGGCCGGCATCTCTCGTCTTTGCAATCTCATCGCCGTCTCGCTCCGTCCCTACCTCGTCCGTGCTCTAATCTATCCTCCTCTTTTTCTTGCCATCGTTCTTTTGATATGACAACTCATGATACTTTGACTCCTTCGTGAATGCAGGAACCCAGGCCCTTTCCTCTGACCAAAGAATCCGAGAAGGATCTTCTCGTCTCGCTTTCTCGAGTAAGCCTCTGGCTCAATCCCTTTCTCGGTCTTGAGGCCTCCCTCTTTTCGTAAATGATTTCTCCTCTGATATGAAGCTGCACTCTGCCCTTTTATTTTGGTTGATCTGATCCTTTAGGTTCACAAGCAAATCCAGCAATGGACGAACGAATCGGACTGCGAAGGCGAGCAGGTAAGATGTTAATTCCTCCTGAAAGATATCATCTTGCTTCGTTCGTCAACTAGGTTTCGAAGTTGTTAGTTTAGGGCTCCAAGAACAGTGATTTTTGTCTATCTTTATGGGTGAATATAGCATTAGTCGTCGACAAGGATTAGAAGTTAGCTTAAAAAGATTAAGTTGATTTGGTATTGAATACTCCATCAAGAGCTGGTATGTGATAATACAATATGCTTGATGCTAGAAGTTTGCTTTTATCTGGAGTGCTTGATTTTGGTTTCTAGTGTCATTATGAATGAGAGAACTGAATATTTTCTTTTCTATACATATTTCATTCCATCAAGAATCTTTACCTTCTGTTGTTTTCACCTTTTATCACAGGCATCATTCGAGTTCAACAAACCATTTTAAAGATTGAATGTTTAGAGCAGTCAGAAAATTCTACAAATGTCCCTTATTTTCGGCCTTCGCTCTTAATGTCTTTCATGGTATACAGTGACACACTGATAGCAAAATGAATATGGTTGTGCACAACAAACCCTAGCACAATACTCACTAAGACGTAGAAAATGACTCAAAAAGGAGATAAAGATGTCTGTTGTAGAAAGCGACGTAGAAAGGTATCAATGCAGTAGTTGTATAAGTTGTATCTTTACCCTAGGGGCAAAGTAGTTAACTACATAATGCAGGAATTATAGGAAAAATCCTGAGACATTAACTAAACCAAACAAACTGCATGTATCAGTTTCTTGTGGCCAATTTGATATTTTGATTATATATTCATATAATCGCCAACAACTTGTTTCACATTATACAACCACTTGACGTTTCAGACTTTCAGTTTTTCTGTTTGTTTTCTGAATTTTCAGTACTTAATGGTCTGATTGCAACTTGTATGTGTAAACTTGAAAAAACTCTTGTTCTCTTCTTATATCTGCTACTTTTCGCTACTAAATTCTTCCTTTACACTGAAACATGCTTCTGCCTGAAAATCTGACCTAACTTGTTTATTCACCTTGAGGATCAGTTTGCATTGACAAAATTATGAGTTGTTTTTCAAGTACTCAAAATTCGTTGATCCATCTGATGCAAATATATAAAAGGTTAATAAACCTCATATTTCTGGGGATTGCTGCTTCGTTGCTATCCTGCTTTAGGTTTAAGTGGCTTCTTAAATATTTTAGGCATAAAGCTTGGTTGTTCATTTCTTTACAGTAATAGTGCTCATGAGCTCATGGGTTGTGAAAATTATTTGGATAAAGTTGTGACATTGGCTAATGCTATATAACTATGTTTTCAAAGACCTCCACTCAAGACCATGGAACTTGATTGATTTTGTATGATTTTATTAAGTGGGCTAGGACATAGTAATTTTTATTTGGAAATTCATATCTTCATACTAGATAATCTAAATTATACACAATTTAGACTAGCTAGTGTTAGAACTGTTCGTAGGTGATGTCATTTATTTTAGTGCTCTTAACAACAAGGTGAAAGGATCTTGTTGAACGATGGCAGTTCTGGATATTCTTAGAAGAAAGCTGGGAGCCACAAGTCGATCCCAGTCTCAAAATTTGGTATTCTACGAATCTATGATCTCATGGTTTTGATTGAATTGGGGATCAGCAGGTCCTTGTAGCCTTGTAGATTGACAGATCACTGGATTGGCTGAAAAATACCAAAGAAAAAAAAAAAGCACATTCGGAACATAGAGTCAGCTTTATTTCAATTCACATTTGGAACACGCTATATTCTAAAATTTATTAATTTGATCAACCAACCGTATGAATTTATATTAAAATTATGAGATTTAAATGCAGAATCTAAGATATGTGGCTTTATTTCAATGAGCAATTTCTTGGCTCTGATGGAAACTCTACAGCTTGAACATCAGTATTGGTAACAATCTGTCTTTAATTGTCTGTTTAATCTGTTCTTCCTTTCGGTTTTTTTTTTTTTTTTGTTACAGGAAAGGATTGCAGATTCTCACTTCTATGACACTTGTTATATGGATGTCAAGCATCAGTTTGTAGACGAAAACAATTGCTTCATGGACATTACTTCTACAATGGTATTCCATTTGAAGCATACAACGTAGGATTATATAAATAAGAAGTTCAGTGATTCTTGCTATTTATGTTCTAATATGATTATCCATTATAATATATTAATATGTTTTAGCAATTGAGGCTGGACATGCCAATGGCCTAATTTCGTAGATGACACGACTATGATTCGGTATCTCATCCTCTTGCTTTGACACAGGTAGCTTTCCTGGGTCTTGAAAGTGGATTTGTTCAGCATTTGGTGGGAAAAATTTTTGTAGGCATGTCAAATCTTCTGGCTAAGTTTGTATGTTCTTTGGGGTTGTCAAGTGTTTACTGGAGATGTGATAGACTTTATTATCGAATTATTGTCTTATTGTAATTTATTGATCAACAGAGGAGCAAATGGCTTAAATTATTGCACTTGCTATGGGTCAGCCTAGGATTGGCGATGTCAAGCAGATGCATCTTGCCATCTGCACCACTTGGATCTATTCATGTCCCTGATAAGAGTTGGATTCAGTCCTTCACAAACATTATGTTGCCTGGAATAGAAGATACAGTGTTTGACATTTCTATCTTCATTGCTCGTTTGCAGTTAAGAGTGATTGAGTTTAATGTGCATATGGTGGCAGGCCTTTTCCACACCTTCCGTAATATTCTGAAATCTTTGAAACGTGAAATTAGTGACCTTGAAGGAGCATATAGATATCTTGCTATGTCTTCACTTCTGAAGATGCCTTGGGGTTTGTTAGATGAGATTCATGTTAGTAGGATTCATTTTGGCAAGGATGCAATACTTGATACGAAAAACTGTTTACCAAGGTCCGCAGATATGCTTGCAGGGATAATTCTTCAACTGCTCTGCTCCTTGGTTGAGCAAAAAGATCTCATAGATGTTGAGGGTGTTTCCTTTGGAGATCATGCTATATATACCAAATTCTCTGACCTAGTGCTTAAACTTTTGGCCTGTTTCTTCAAGCACCTTGGATGTTATGAGAGTCTTTCTGGATACTTGAAACACAAAACGCTGGTACACCATCAATTTGTTCTCTCTTTGTTAAATTTGATTTTGCCAAGTATGATGTAGTTTATTAAGAACTTGTAACTGATACTAACTTGCAAGATTTCACTGTATGTAGTGCTGTGATCTTTAATCTCTAAGCTATTTGTGGAATTACATGTTACTGATTAGATTTCCAGTGGTTCTTTTTGCAGGTGCTAATGGTAAGACTTAGGCTTCACATGCAGTGTAATGTTTCTCATCTTGTTTTATGGCTAAAGTTGCTTAAAAACCATTTTGAAGATCTCTTATATGCACCTATATCAGTTTGTGATGATGGTTCTGCAGCTACTTTAGAAGAATCTCCTTTTTTAGCTGTTTCTGTTGATAGAGACATGGTGCAGAATTTATGCACCCAACATTTGAGGAGGCAGACAATTTTCCTTTTTCTTCATTGCTGCTTCAAACTGGTTCACTTTCATCATGAAGCTGATCATCAATTTTCATGCGGAGGGAAATATTCTTCTATTATTTCCACATTGCAAGTCTGTAGCGAACATTTCACCTGCATGGGCTTAGTGGAGCTATTTGAGTGGCTTCAGAAGTGTGCTTCACTGGAGAATGTTGTGGATTATGAGAGTTTTAGAAAATCCTGCTTTAGCTTTGGCTCATCCTTCCTGCAATTTTATATGGAGGAGGTATGCTTTGCTTTTATGTACCTATCTTTCTCCTCTTTAAGCCACAGGTCTAGAAGATTTGTGTTGCTTCTTAATCGTTTTCTTTGAGCATCTTCATGTTTCTTTTCCGTCATATTTGTCTTTGACTTCTCGTGTAGGATAATAATTTCTGAAAAACCCTTTCTTCATCATCTTTCTTTAGCTGAATGTTGATACATTAGTTATATACAATTTTAAGCAATTAGTGCATAATTTCATGACCATAACTTGGTAACTTGTTAATCAACTTTAGTAATTCACTTATAATTGATGATGTATTCCATGACATGCACATAATGATTTATCTTTTTGTACAAAAGACCTTTCTCAATTGTTCTTTATCTTGTTATTACCTGCCAATGGTCCCCTAGAAAATGATTAGTCCTATTTGGCTACACCAGCAACAAGCTGTAATGTTCAAACTACTTGCCCTGTAGACATGTCTGTAAATGAGTTTCCTTTTTATCTTGATTTTAGCTACACTTGTTCGCAAATGGAGACATCTCTTAATTTGTTTTTCCTAGTGACCTCACATATCTACCCCAACACTGTCATAAGTTAAATTGGTATTTTGTATATGATACTATGGCACTTGGTAAATTAGCTGTTTTCATGTTAAATTAGCCTGCAACTTAATGGTACTATGGTACGTGGTAAACTGATTTTAGTTAAGCTTATAGCTGGTGTTCAGGTGACTTTCATATATGCCACTGATTTGTGTCTTCTACTTATTTAATATTTGGACAAGTAATGACAGGGTATTCTTTTTTATTAATGTTTTACACTTTGGATTGCAGGATGATATGCTATTTGATATCCTCTTGCTGCTTTTGGATGCTCCAGTCATTAGCTTGCAAGTGTAAGCCACATTAGGATATAATTGTATTGTAATGATAATTTGATAGGTAAAGAAACATCTCTGTATCCTCTTCCTTTATAAAATTGCAGATGTAGCAATGGAGAGGAAACTTCTTTCGAGGAGATGAAGAAGGACATCATTTTTAATATTTCTAGTATCTTTAACCCCATTTACCTTTTCCATATGTTTCTGTTATTGGTAAGTTGGTTAGAATGCTTAAAAGCATCATGCTTTTCAATTCATTGTTTGTTTTTCTTGAGAGGTTGAGTTCGTCTTCTGTTGTTAGTTAAAACAAACATGCAAATTATGTTATCTAGATATTGTCTTAATTTCAAATTAAAAGTCAAGTCTTTGCAATGCTTATCTTTCTTTGGATCACTTGTGTTCATGCTTCATTTATTATCCAAGAGCCCAGGTAACTAGTTTATAGGATAACCTTCTAACGTGAAAAACTCTGGATATCATATTTGCTTTCATCTCATCATTGTTGGAAGGAGTTCTACGCTGCTGCTAGTCTTTTTTGCAAGAAATCAATTAGAATTGTTTCTAGCATATATATTTTTTTTTGTTTGCTGATGAACAAAATTCTGCAACCTTTCAATCCATGACTACTTTTGGTAACAAGATAGTAATAAATGTGTCACTGCTAGCATAGGTAGGGTTTGTACATGTAAAAGATTTTCTAAAACTCGATTTTCCTGTGACAACTAATGGCTTATATTTGATCATTTTTTATTTGATAGAATGAGATTATTTTGAAGTTGCCTGTTGCTGCTAAAGGATGCACATAAATATCCTGCACTGATGTATATCTGTTGGACTCATAAATATGAAATTCCATGTCATCCTAGCTATTACTTGCAAAAAATGCATAAAAGGAGTTCTCTCAATCAAGAAGCTTGAAAGTCTGTAGCGGTCCAATTTTTCCAACCCTTTCATTTAGGTTCCAAGTTTAACACCTATTCTTGCCAGTAGTTGGTGCTGTCCATAACACCCATGAATAGATGTTTTAGCATTAAGCAATTTTGCCTTATCAGCCACACTAGAAAAGTTAGTGATTGGTTGACCCCTAAAATCAGATTTTGTTCATGTAAATTCCTCCAAACCTGTTTCATAAGAGAAACAAATAGATAAGAGGATTAATGAATCAACTGGTAGGGTCACCACTAACAACCATCCTATGCTACTGTATCTATGACTCAAAAAATTATATAAAATGACAACAATTGCTTCTTTTTTTCCTTTCCAACCGACGCTCACCAAATTATGCTTGCAACAACAATGACAGTACTCTTTTCTTTTGTACTGTGATTCATTTCCTCTAATTGGTTAGCAACTTATCTGCATTGCCATGACACTTATTTAGACATCATGAACAAAACATGTATCAGAAACAAAATAATGTAACAATAATGCTAAATGACTCAGCCTAATCATCCTACAGGAGAAATAAGATGGAGTCTGACTAAGCTAAACCTTGAATATAATTTTGAATGTGTCAACAAAGCAATATTGGTTTTACATTTATTGGACCTTTATTCCATCGATTGACAAGCAATTTGAAGAATAACATGTGTGATTGTTGTTTGTGTTTGCAGTTACATTATGATCACTTGGTGCTTGTTGACTATCTACTTTCAAAAGATTTAGGGATTCGTTTTCTGCAGTATCTTTTAAGGTACATTTCCTGTTTGTTATTTATGTGATTATATTACTCCCTACTGAATGCCAAGGCAAACTACAATGGAAGATTTTTTTTGTGTTCATTGAATTGAAAATGGATTTGTTTAGATAAGTGGTTTTATGAGTGTCAGACTTAAAGAAGTCTTGCCATTCTTTAGAATCAAAAGGAATATTGGAGATAATGTTGATTTGAAAGCATTTTACCTTTGATCAGATGTGAAATACAAACTGATATCTACATCTTTTAGTTTCTCAATAAAACTAAAAAAGGATTTTCCTTCTAATAACAAGCATCAGTTTTATGTTAAAACCATTTAGTATGTAATTGAATAAAGAAAATGAACCCAGTGAGAAGAATTTGAGGGATAGATATCGCAGATATCAATCGCAGCACTTCACATTCTTATACGGTTCTTGAAACATGCTCGAGCATTTCATGGCAGTTTATATAATTAAATTTATTCTGACATGCACTCAGCTGAGTTAGATGGACCTTGTCAATATTACAGACTCTTGACTAAGTACTTAAAGAAGTTTCAATTTACTTTTCTAGTTGTCTTTCATGAGTTTTATTGGTTTCTTGAATCTTAACCCTTTTCAACTGTTACTATTAACAACCTACAGTAAGGTCTGAGATTTCCAATGAATAGCGACAGAAGAGCAAAAGAACAAAACATGTTAAAGAATAGTTTTTGAACTCTTAGATGAGTTGACAGTGAAATCTCCATTTGTTTACCATGTTTTCATTGAGTTTGTACAATTTGTAGTTCATTGACAATATTTTCTTGCCATGGACTTTACATGGTGATTTGGTCATTTGATGGATCTTGTCTAAATGGTTTCTTCTGTTTAAGCAATATGTTGAATTAAAAACAAAAGCAAAATAATTAAATCAATATGGTCTTAGTAAAGGATCTATTAAATTTAGTTGATTTTGTATGTATTTGCAGGTCCGTGCACTGCTAAGTTTTCTGTCTTTTTACCACATCAGATTTTTACCTTCAAAGACAGCAGGCCTTGGCAATGTCAAAGTTGCACCAATTACCTGGGTGTTTATGTGTTTGTACCATTGAACAAGTTGCATGCACAGATTGTGCATGCCCACCCTTCCCTAGGCCTACAGTGGTAGGAGCAGGGTTACCCTATATTTTTGCATTGCAGCTTCTTTTGTACATATAATCAATGGCATGCATTGTACCACCACAAGTGATGAGTAATTTCTGCATATATTGGGAGCAGGACTGCGTATGATTTTTTTTTTATCTCAGATTTTCTCACATTTTATATGTTTATTCAACTAGGAATCTATTTTCAGCTACATACAAGCTTGAACATACAAATTATTTAAGAAAATCTGATTTCCATTCTCATTATTGCTTGGAAGATTATGTGCTTACTTCATTTTGTTATATTCATATTTGTTCTTTTTCTTATGTACTATAATTTATAGGGTTTAATAAATTCATTATAAATTTGTGCCCCACAGGTGTTTACGGATGGTTGGTACATCCTGGCACATCTTTTTGAGATTTCCATTATGTGGAAGTGAACAAAATCAGTCTTCATACAAGAGAAGAAAGATATCCATAGATGAGAGCTTAGAAGCTTTACCTTCGTCAATTATGATGACTAAAGAACACAAAGTAAGAAAGCTGTTGGCTGTGGGCAACATAGATAAGAGCATGACTTTCAATAATGCCAAAGAATGTTTGCTTAGTTTAAAGAAAACAGTGGAAGATCTTCATCGAAAGAATTTATTTCCTTATAATCCAAAACCCCTTCTTAGAAGGTTTGCAATTTTCTGACATTATTTCTTTTTTCTTCTATTGTATGAATTCATGAGTGAGTAGTCCAATTTTCTTTTTAGTAGCCTTTCAAGTTTGTCTTGATTTTGTATGCAAGTCTAACACATGTTAACACAGATAGCAGCTTCATAGATGGAAAGGAAACTTAGGATAGCAGAAACACATTTGTATCTTGGCTTGAATGAGTGAGCAGTCCAATTTTCTTTTTAGTGGCCTTTCAAGTTTGTCTTGATTTTGTATGCAAGTCTAACACATGTTAACACAGATAGCAGCTTCATAGATGGAAAGGAAACTTAGGATAACAGAAACACATTTGTATCTTGGCTTGAATGAGTGAGTAGTCCAATTTTCTTTTTAGGAGCCTTTCATGTTTGTCTTGATATTGTATGCAAGTCTAACACATGTTAACACAAATAGCAGCTTCATAGATGGAAAGGAAACCTAGGATAACAGAAACACATTTGTATCTTGGCTTGAATTGGTGCCTTTGGGAACAATTACATGGTGATAAATTTTTTTTTTCATCACATGTACATGTATACTATACCATCATCCTTGAATATTGTACCTGGAAATATCTTGTTTTTACTTGAGGTGACAGCATGGCCACTTCAAATTATTTGACTGTCAGGTGAATTATCTGACAGATAGCAAGGAAGCAAATACTAGTTGGATCAGTACAATCAGTATTTACAGGTCCGATCAGTATTGTCCTGTATATATTGGTTTTAGTTTTTTTGTGAATTTTCCAGTAAAATTGGACTGTGTAGGTCGATATTGTACCCAATAAACCAATACTGTTTCAGTGGCCGATTGCGGAAACTGGTATCAGACAAAAAGCAAGGAAGCATATACTAGTTGGATCAGTACGATCAGCATTTACAGGTCCGATCAGTATTGTCCTGTATATATTGGTATTTAGTTTTTTTGTGATTTTTCCAGTAAAATTGGACTGTGTAGGTCGATATCCTACCCAATATACCAGTACTGTTTCAGTGGCCGATTGACAAAACTGGTATCAGACTCTGAGTCAAATCTTTGACATACTACGAGTTCTGGTCCAACAGTAAGATATGTCCTTGTGACTTGGCTGTCAAGAGTTTGAATTAGCAAAACAGCTTCTTTGCTAGTGTAAAACCGTACAAGCTGATCCTCCCCCAAATCTTGCATTGACAGAAGCCTCATACACTAGTCTGCCATTTGAAATAGGCTATTTGCATGTTGGGGAAGAGCTGTGAGTATTAGATTTTCCTCGTTATAACAGGAAGATGTCTGCTTAAAGTTTTCAAGTAATCTATTCATTTTGATCTTAGCTTACTGGTAAAAATTTACATAATAGAATTCAAACAGCATTAGATATCTAGTCATTCAAAGATCTTTAATAAGAACAAAGATTACAATCTGGAGTGTTATAGTTTAACTTGATCAGACTGAATAATTTGTTGGATCCTTTTGTAATTAGCTAACAAGCCAATCCTGTGAAAAGAGTAAAAACTGTCCTCTTGTTGGGGGATGCAGACCTATTCTGCAATCAGCATATTGAGATGATGGATTTCAATTGAATTTGCCTGGTTTTGAAGCATCCTTTTCCCATTTGATACTTCTGCTCTAGAATTCCCTAATCATCTTATTACCTATAACATTGGGAATAATTCTCTTTAGGCACCAGTGCTTGTTAAAATCTAGTCTGGTCATGCTTACAAGCGACTTATTTTCTTCTCAAAATAAATGTAATTTGGTCATATTATATTTCTTTTGTGTGCCTGTGTTGCTTTTTGGTCTTGTTAAGTCCTTGTATCTGCACTTGAGTATTGTAAATTTCAATGGGAGCAGTGGCACCTAATTAGCCCCTTTTGTTCAGTTTGGCCAGATTTGAGGAGCTTTGCCATCAATAGAAGCTATATTTCAGAAATCATGTGATAAAAAGATGTAGTTCATGATATAAAAAAGTTGAGTTTATATTGCACCAGTTATGATGCACAGGTAAGGATTTGACTTTTTTCCCTCCCCTATTTGTCACTGTTGCTAACTTTAACTTATCCTGGTGAAAATTTATTTCGACAGAACAGATATGGGCAGAGGACATGTATAAGTTCCTGGGTTGCTGTTCAAGAATTTTGATGTTTGTGTTATTAGACATTTTATATCACTGCATTTCTGCTGGCTATACATCCAAGGTAACTTTTCTAAGATGGTTCACTTGGTGCAATTTTGTGAATAGTTGACTAAAAATTTATTATGGTAGAATAGCTATGATGCAAAACAGTAAGTGGTGATTCCATAACCTTGAGAATTATCACCATGTCAATTTCGAAATGGAACTTCAACTAGCTCCATCGCTAGTATCATTTGTGATGAAGTACCTGAGCTCAAGGTTTGCCTTTTCGGGTCTCGGATCCGTTTCGACAAACTGTTGGAACGATATGTACCAGTATGTACTGGTGTATCAACACATGGCATGCCGGTATGTACCGGTGGCTCGGCGACGAAGAAAAAGAAAGAGAAGTGGAAGGAGTGGTAGAGGAATCGAGGAAGGAGGAAGGAAGAGGGAAGAAGAGGAAGAAATGGAGGAAGAAGGAAAAAGAAAGAAGAGGAGGAATAGAGCAATGGCAGTGACAGCAGGGACAGGGAGGCGGTTCCACCTTACGCGACAACAAAGCAATGGGGAAGTGGTGATGGTGAGGTGGTGACATCTTACGCGATGGTGATGCGGCAGCGGTAGTAGAGGCGAAACGATGATGATGAGGTGGTGGCACCTTACATGACTGCGAAGTGGCAGCAGCAACAAAGGCAAAGTGGCGACAGCGAGGCAATGACATGTTACACGAGAAGAGAGCTCGTGAATAATCTCTTTTTTTTCTTTTTTACACTGATTTGGACATGGGCCCCACCATTTATTTGAATATTTTTTTAATTTAACTGGATCACTCGGTACAAGGTGGTTCGCGTATCGGTCCCTTGTCGAACTGGTACATACCACCCATACTAGGCGGTATACCACGGCACAACAAACCCTGCTTGAGCTTCTTCTATGTCTACCTTATATAGTATACATTTCTTGTGTACATATGTTTTGCTTAATTTTATCATAGAAAGTACTAATACTTCTTTACCCTACTTTTTCATGATTCAATATGCTTCCTTCCGTTTGACTTACTGTGTATCCTTTTACTCTTATAGAAGGAAGTTATAACTTGGCAAAACTGATAAAGTTGTCTTTTGGACTCCCTGGAACCTGACTTTGATAATGAATAAGCTGAAGTTATAGTCATGTCAAATAATGCACGAACAATTATTTGATGTTTTGCTCTTTGTGCTGATCACAAACCATGATATCTTGAGTACATTCATAAATCATATTTGTGCAAGTAGGTGATTCTGAAGCATTCAATTTCTCATCTTATTTAATGCTTTTGCAGATATCGACTATATAGAGAACCAGCGATGTCACTATCAATATATACAATGTGGAAGATTTTACCTTTCAAATGAACTTTGATGACCCCTTGATATGTTTCCATTCCATCTTTATTGCCTTAGGTGTTATCTTGTATAGGTCTTTGACTGTAGCTGACTGGTGCTTGCATAATGTTTGATAGCAATTGCTAAGTACCACAAACATAGATATTGGTGGCTTCAGTGAAGTCATTGGGCGCATAGGCATCCATACAAGGTGTGGTGAGGCCCGAGTGCCAACCTATTGGGTTGGGCAGGCGACTTGACTCTAATCGCGGCTGAAGTGCTGGGTGGGCCAGGCACTCGCCTGGATCAACTCAGGCCAGGTTGAGCCTAAGTCAAATTAAAACATTCATTTGGTTCAATTGAACCAGGTATCCGTCGCATATACCACTAGCAACAAGTGCTCTAACGCAAAAGTCCTTATTCCCCAATTGCATTTCTCACAGCGGAGTTCTTCCCATCGGCGAACAACAGCATTAGCGGCAATGGTGGCATCTTCCTCCAGCAGTAGCGATGTCTTCCTCCAGTGACAACGGTGGGTCTTCCTCCAATGGTAGCAGCGGTGTCTAACTCTGGCGGCAATGGCAGTGGCTTCTTCCCCTTCCTCGAAGTATATCTCTCTTTCTCCTCCTTCCTCCAACCTCTGCCCTGTTTACCGCAGCCTTCCTACGTTCACTGTAGACCCCCGTCTCCCCCCCTCTTCCCCTCTTCTTCGTTCACTGCTGCCCTCCTACCGTCGTACATTCCTCGCTCTTCCCTCATTTTTGATGTGTCAAATTTGGAGTAATAGGAATTGTTTCCTTGGATGTTTTTATGCTTGAGTTTTGGATTTTTTTATGAAATTTCTAGTGGTTATGTTTTCTACCCGATCAATGGTAATTGGTTTGAAATTTGGTTTTACAAGAATCTAGTATGCGTGCAATGAGTGTTTGTTGCTTATTGTTGATTGGGTGGAAAGCTTTTGGTGGAAATAACATTTGAGAATTCCCCACATAAAGTGGGTCTGTGCATTAGTTTGTACGAGTTCATTGGACACCTGATGTTGTACCAACAGCATTAAGGAGGTACTGTGCATACATAAGATACAACTTTGTGCATGTAAAGTTGCACATCATTGTGCACTGCATGAGTTGAGAATAGCAGCTACCTGCTGTAGTGTAGTTTGGTACTTTAAATGAATGCATGTTGGATGTGTTATTTTAGTTTTAATTTATTTTTATTAATTCTGATATATAATTTTTAAATTATAATATTCGAGAATATGTCGTTTCACTCGGGTGAGTGCCTAATGTCTCAGACATTTTAGGAATATGGTGCCTTTTGGTGCCTAGTGTTTTCGACTACACTGGGTGGTTTTTGATTTTCCAGCTACCTTTTTTATAATGTGATTATGTCAGCATGTGGCATATGTCAACTTTCTCTGATGCACCTAATTCAACTGCAGGACTGAGAAATATTCACTGCTAAATGTGTGTACAAGAGTTGTGATTAAGCATGCTCCTATGCTGTCAATGGTATGCTGGGAGTATTTGAATTTTTGTATGTGATGGATCTTGAACTCGACATGCCATCAAGACAGCTATAACATATGCAATAGATCATCGAGATGGTTTAATTGTTCAAGTAAATTTCATTATATCCCAATTGATTCGCAAGAATGTTTTTTTTTTTGAATGAATTGACTTGAGCATTGGAGGATTTTTGTTGGTCCTGTGGTGACATTGTTTATGTTTCATCCGAAAGTGATTTTATATCCCAATTGATTCACAAGATTTTTTTTTTTTTTTTGAGTGAATTGACACAAGTATTGGAGGATTTTTGTTGGTCCTGTGGTGACATTCTTTATGTTTTATCCGAAAGCGATTTTATATCCCAATTGATTAACAATATCTTTTTTTGAGTGAATTGACACAAGTATTGGAGGACTTTTATTGGTCTTGTGGTGACATTCTTTATGTTTTATCCGAAAGCGATTTTATATCCCAATTGATTCACAATTTTTTTTTTAGTGAATTGACTCAAGCATTGGAGGATTTTTGTTGGTCCTGTGGTGACATTGTTTATGTTTTATCCAAAAGCGATTCCAATCTTGAGAATATCTCTGTTCGTCTCGGCTTAGTTTGTGGCTTTGTCTATTATTAACTTATGCTAAATTGGCTCAAGACTGGCTCTTGTAATGTAGTTTAACAAGATCAAATGTGGTCTCATCATCAAATTGCATCATTGATTGATTCATGGATACTTGTTAATGCAGGTTCGCGGGGGATTTTCGTGTCTCAATGAATCCAGACCTCGAAGTTGTTAATTTCTGATGAACGAACAACACCCGAGGATAAGATTTTGTCGAAGCATATCCGCATGTGGCATTTCCAGGTTCGATTAAACCCGATTGTGGTTCCAGAATCGGATCGATTCGAGAAGGTTCAACTTACGAAGATGGAACACATGCTGCATTCCTGTGGTTCATCCAAGCTTATCGTCCTCAGGCATGACAACCTCCACAAGCTATTTCTCCTCATCCGTAATGGATTCTGATTTCAACTGATTCAAACCGTAATCACGTCTTGATTCTCCATATGCTGTTCGATAGCATTTAGATGTTGCTGAGGGAGAATTGTTTGATTGTATGATCGACCATATGATCAGAAGTGATAATAATGACTCGATAAGATTAAAAGATACGGTGGCCAGAGTATCAATAGTAATGTATTTGGATCGATCACTTGTTGAGGGCGTAATGATAATGATCTTTATGATGTGTTAACAACCTGATGCGTTATTCATCCATTAAAACCAAACACACGAGTGAAAGATGTCAGGTCAAGAACAAAAGTCTAATCAAACTTTGAAGCACCTCATAATTTAAACAATTAAACATCAATGTGTACTCTGGCAACAAGAAAAGTGTCAGGCCAAACATGACATGTACAACCGGAGATGTGAATGAAGAAAACAGCGATAAAGGCAGTATATGGTTCACAGATTCACATAAAAATGCAACCTCAACTAAAAATGGCAAGGCAATGCAGTTACTAACGAAAGATAACGGTGTAAATAGATAATAAACATCGCGCTCGCTTACTTGAAAAGGTTTGACACCACACGAGAATGCACCGAGCACAGACATTGCGTTAAGGTTGTATGCACTTTACCTGAATACATGCCCTGCCCCTCGAGATCAGGGGAAGACGAGAACTGGGATTTTGACACCCCATGTCTGCAAAAGGGAACATCCTGCACACTAGTGTTTAGTGCAAGATGGACTTTGTCTCCGTGTCTTGATCCATCAACCACAAATTTACATGGCATAGACCATCTCTCCACTACTGTCAACGTCGAGATCGGGATCAGAGTCCAAATCCTCCATATCGTCATCGTCGATGTCGAGGCTGTCCGTCAGGTACTGATTGAGGCCATGGGTGCCAGCTGCAGGTATGGTTGCCTCGGCTAAGATCTGCATTATCTCGTCGATGCTTTGCATTGGTTGGTCAGGCTCCTCGTACTGGTTACTCGTAGTGTTGTCATCCATCATATCAGCGGGGAGGTTCTTCAAGAACCACTCGTGGTTGCGTATCTCAGGAATCGTGATCCTCTGCAGATTAACATATTTGACGGATTGCACAAAGTGAACCAATTGTCGAGTTTTAAGATCCACAATAAGAAATCGACCTTGGAAAAAGTAAACCACTCATAACAATATTATTTGTAACTGTTTAGAGATTATTAATTTTAATAACACATAATGAATGAATGAAATTTATTCTCACAGATTCAGAATAGTTCAGGTTTCAAAAAGAATAAATATCTCACCAGATATGCATACAGAAACACAAAGAGGCGATGCAAGTCAAATCCTAAAAATTGTACACAATAACAATACAATCACTATCGTCCCAACCTAGAGCAATGAATTATTCCAGTCGTGTCCCTGTATGTTCCTATCCATACCATTCTTATGTAATGCCATATTGCTTTTAACATCAAACAATTATTGTTTTAACCAGATCACAAGTTCTGTAACTAATGAAAAAAAGCAGGCAGGTTTGACATTAGTCTTTTAACACTATATAAATAATAAATCTACTTGCCATTTGCCCTAATTAACAACTTGATCATAAAGTGCTTACAGTAGCAGGATTGGCGACAAAAATCCTTGAGATGAGGTGTCTACACTCTGGAGAAATGTGAATATAGTCTGGAATTGAATACTGAACACTCAATATACGCTGCAACATGAAGTAGCCAGGTCAGGTGAGATAATGCAATGTCCAGATGAAAAAGAGTCGAGAACCATCATTACCTGTATCGTCTTCCGGAAATTTTTAGGCTCCTCAGGATCCTCAAAAGGATATGCGCCCACTAGCATTACATATAGAGTAACTCCACAAGACCACACATCAGCAATCTACAAAAGCCCCACAAATATTGAGGAAGAGCACAAGAATAGTTGCATAATCATGGTAATAGGAGAAGAAAAAACAGTGTTATATATACAAGAATGGCTACATGATTTGAGGTGAACCTTACAATTTTAAGTAAAGACAAGCAACAATAACAAAACTTGTAAAAAAATACTGTGATCAAGAAACAATACATGAATTTGCAACTGATACTAAAACAGCATCTAAGGAATAGGAGAATATGCGATAAGAAGTCTGGCATGGACGATCCTCTCTTTAAACTAGCAAGCAGAGTAAAATGCATGTACCAATTTTTGGATGAAACAAATAAGAAAATGGTGTATATTTCAGTGATGGAATAATTCTTCAAAATCTTTAAAGACAGAATGGGATGATCCAACAGGAGCCTACTATCTAAAAGATTGTTCTAGCTCTGAATTTATGTGCGTGAAGTTGTAAGATCTGAAAATTACAGTGGTATCACTAGTAAAGAAATAGATCATGACACAATTGTCATAAGGTGACGCTACCATCTATTCAGCTAATTAGCTTGGCTGCTTATATCTGGAAACAGATAAATGCATTGAGGCTTCTAAATATCTTTGACCTGAACATTGTTACTACACATAAATCACTATCTTCAGTATAAAAAAAAAAAATTGTCATGACAGTTAACGCTTAAAAAAAAATTACCTTGCCATCATATTCCTTCTTGAGTAGCACTTCGGGAGCAATGTATGCAGGAGTTCCAACAGTTGACTTTGGTTGTGAATGCAGAACTGATGACTGAAAATGCAGTGTGTTAGTAACTTCAGTTCCATAAAGAAATATTAGAGCTCCCTACTTCATAGTAACCAAATACTGATTTGTACCTTGGAATATCCAAAATCACATATCTTTAAACGAGGTGCAGTACTCCCATCTAATAAGGTGTTTTCCAGTTTCAAATCACGGTGACATACTTGCTTGACAATAAAGAGATCCCCAAAACAAAGTAAGTCAAAAATGAAAATACAAACACGAAAAAGCTAGTAAATAGTTTCATTAGCATACCATAGAATGGCAGTAGCTAACTCCTGATATAAGTTGTTGGAAGAAGAATCGTGCCTTCAACAGGAAACGCATGAAGTTGGAACTAGTCAAAGTATTAAATACTATACAATGAAAGAAATGAACTAGAACCTCATCCTCACTGAAACGCCCAGCGTTGCAAATACGCTCAAAGAGCTCACCACCAGAGGCATATTCCATAACAATAGCCAAATGAGTTGGAGTTAATATAACCTGAGAAAGTTTGTAGTGCCATTAACAGATGGAAATATTGCCATTTATTTCCTAAATGCAAGCAAGAAATGCCTTCGGACATGAACTTACCTCTTTGAACCTGATGATATTTGGATGCCTCAATGATCTGTGGTTAATTATCTCTCTTTGAACATTTTCATCTATCTGTACTAGAGAATGTAGTGCAATTAAGATAGAACCATTAAAAAAGTTATGTTCACGCATAGCGTACGAGACAATATTTATCTCAGATTTAATGTTCCAGATGTCACACATGTAGCTTCCTCAACTGATAGAAAATGAAATGACCAAAAAAAAAAAAAAGAATCCTTAGGTATGTTTCAAATCACCAATGCCCCTAGCCAATGCAACATATTGCCATCGATGAAGATTTATAGAGAAACTGAATATAACTGATACTTCCAAATATTAGAAAAACTTCTGTTGTCCACGAAGAGTAAAAACCCATAAAATCAAATAATATCAGTTCAAAAAAAGCATGCCTAAAACCCTCATCTTGAACATAATTTCTATCAAAGGCAGCAACTAATCCATTCACCCAAGAGTAACAAGATTTTTATTACAGCAAGTACCGAGGTGCTGAAGTGTTAAAATTGACTAACACTGAAAAACGAGTCATCCGAATTAGAGCCTATAACATGTCCAATTAGTTGCATTAAGAAATCCCCCTCTACTATGCATGTAAAGAAGGGGGAGATCTTGCCATCTACTAAGCTGTAGCCAATCAACCACTAAACTGTATAAAAACGCATCAACTGCTAAAAGAATTTAACCTCAGATGATTAAAATAGAAATTTGAGGAAAAGGGAGGCATATCCGTAGAAAATTTTTATAGTCAACTGAATTGACCGGAAAAAATCAGCAACCAACCGACCTTCTCGCCTCTCTCGATGTACTTGACGGCGACCAGCTCTTTGGTCTGCTTGTCCCTCATCAGCCTGGCGATTCCGAAGTTCCCTGAACCGATGTCCTTCACCAGCTCGTACCGGTCACTGTCGTGCATTATCGGCATGTCCATCGCCGGACCGATCGTCACCGCCGCTCGATCCATTCCGCAGCACCCCTCTTACATCAACCTTCTCACCGGAGCCCGATCAAATACTGCCCCACCGTCCGATCGTGGCGCTAGGAGAGCCACTTGCCCGATCGGTGGCGGAAAGAGACGGCTAACGATGCGAGCGCGCCCGCGTCCGTGACTGGCCCGATGCCGTGCTCGATCAATCGCTGTGGCACTCGGATCGATCCCCGCTTCCTCTCGCCTTTTCGATCGCTTTCGCTATCGCCAGGGACAGGGTTTTGGGATCGAGGCGGTGAGAGTGATGGTGAGAGGTCTCGTGACCGCCTTTTACCTTCGCCGCTCCTGCGACCGCCCAACGAAACGGAGAGGCGGTCGCAAACCGACATAACGGTATCTGAAAAGACGATCTCACCCTCATCGCTTCCTCTGCTGATCACCACCATAGGATCGCAATCGTACAGTCAAGCACAGTTTGCTCTTTTCTTTATAAGATATAATGCATTTATATCAAGATTGGGCTGGGCTATTAGGGAGCCAAAGGCCCAACGAAGGTGGGCCATAAAACCTTATAAGGAAAAGCCCAATAGGATGAGTCTATAAAAGCAGATGACGAGAGGGGGAGGAGGGACGGGAGGGCGTTAGAAGGGGGAGAGGGGCGATGGTGTCGGACGCGGAGCTCGTTGGGCGGCTTCGGGAGGTACTCCGGGCCTCCGACCTCTCCACGACTACTACCACCTCCGTTCGCCGCCAGCTTGAGGAGGACTTCGGCATCGATCTCTCCGACAAGAAGGCCTTCATCAGGCAGCAGGTCGACCTATTTCTGAGCGAGCTTCACGACAATAAGGACGCCGAGGAGGCGGAAGAGGAGGAGGAGGATGCTGCGGCGCCGGCGGAGGCCGTGAAGGAGGAGGAGGAGGAGGAGGAGGAGGACCATGACGGTTCCGGAGAGGAAGAGGAGGAAGAGGAAGAAGAAGCGGGAGGTATTGGGGAGGTTTTGGATGAGGAGGAGGGAGACGAAGGGGAGGAGGAGGACGAGAAGACTAACGAGGGAAGCAGCAAGAAGAGAAAGTGAGTTCTTTATTGCCGTTTTTGCCCTCTTTTTGTTAGGTATTAGTGGTCTTATTGGGCAAGTTGGGTTTAATTAGGGTTTTCAATCAGCAGCCAGGTTAAACATAACACCTTTCGTTTCCGCGTATCATTTCAAGCGAGGTAAGGTATCTGTGAATTAAGGACCCGAAAAGCCCTCGGTTGACCTTGACTGACGTTTTCATATTTTAGGTAAAATAGAGGACCTGATGAGTTGGATTGAATAGAAAGTTTGTGCATTATATGCTTTCTTTTTCCTCCAATTAGTGCAATTTGTGCAGTGAATTGTTTGGGCAGTCCAACAGTCTGGCATTGTTTTAGTGTTCTCTAAAGAGCACTAATATCATCATTGCTTTTCGTAGTATTATTTGTCATACTAGAAGATGATGATCATGATCTTCAATCTTCATAAGTTTTCTTTGTGTTTAACAGTGGGATTCTATATGAAACCTATTTCTTTGATTTTGGTTTTATGCGCTATTTGAGTTTGATGGAATACAAATAAACAAATTCATAGATGAAACATTTGTAGTCTAAGCATAGTAAATTTCCATTTCAGCTCTCCTTCATTCTGTCATCCAAAAGAGAGTTAACACATAGTAGCACTGCACTTGGACACTTGTTGCAGTAGTTCTCCTTTACAGTACTTTACCCAAACAGAACACCTGTTATGATGATTCTTACTTATTGGGTGCTATCTAAAACGTATGATTAAGCCCTTGGAACATGGTGTTCCCACTTGTCATTTGCTAGCTAACAGAATGCTAATGTGTTAAGATACTCCCATGTCATGGAAAAACATAAACTGAACACGTTGCAACTCATATTGCATGCTTATGTTGCCCCCGTTGTATTTTTTCAAGACATGGTTAGAGATTAAAATTTTCATTAATGAGGCTTAGTTCTTGATATTGAAGGTAAAACATGTATAGATTTACAGGAAGGATATCAAATCATTATAGTAGAACATTGCTTGATTCCATTTGTCTACTTAGGTCATAGTAGCAGTTTCTGTCAGTGGTTTGCCTGTATAAGCCATGATATTACATTCGGTGTCTCTTCCTCTTGATATGCATAAAATATATTTTCTTTCCTTCCTTCTTTTCCTCCAAGCATTGTTTCTTTGTTAAACCTGTTGCCTAACATCTATAGAGCCTTCAACTTGTTAGCTATTTGTGATTATCTTATGTTATCCTATACCAAGTTTTAGCATAATGCTGACCCTATATGTGATAAATATTTAGTTGAAAATAGCCACTTTTGATACATAGTTAAAGCCTTATGCCCTCCTAAGACTTAATTGGAGCCTCTTGCAAGGTTGTGCTTTTGGCCCATGCATTATGTTGCTTCATCAAGTTGATTCATGTTAAGCCCCTCTACATTTTCAGAAGTTAGGCTATGTGCATCAAATTCGCTATAGGTCCATGCAATGAAAGGCCTCATGTGTTGGACTGCTATGTGGGAGATTGATGAACTCTTTCACTATTGAGTATAAGTGAAATATATACTGTGAATCTCTTTGATCGTTTTAATTATCTCCAATAATTTGTTTTCTTTCTTTTAGACATAGTTATCTTTGACTCCAAAATGTAGACCCATGGTAAGTTTGTCTTACATATTGAAATACTTGATGGACAATTTTTAGATACTCTTAATATTATGTGAATAAGGAAACATCACATATTATGATCTTATAGATGTCATCTAAATTTAAAGTTAGTTTTGGAATAAGTCAATTTAGAAATGGTGAAGAGGAGGAAGCAAGACACCTAAGCAAACTTACTGGAAACAACAAACAGTATGCTTGCTTTTAGTTTAATGAAGGATATTGCTATACACAGAGCTCAGATGGCTGGGGACAGTCAATTTATGTAGCCTTGTCCCTGCAAACAGGAAGGATAGTTTTGTGACTTTAGCCCTGGTCACCCAAATTGCAAATGAGCTATCTCCCTGTCGTCCCCAGTCTTGCTTTCATTGCCATACACAGAACTTAATGAAGAGAAAAGATCCATGAGGCCAATCTCAATAGTTGGAAGTTGGGACATTATGGCTGTTTATTCTTCTTGTTGTTCACCAGTTCTGGTATCTCCATCCCCTAGTTTGTTTTAGTATTAATCTTAAGATAAAGTTTGGCTTTTAGAGCAAAAAGCTCTTATCCTTTGAATTTTGCCGGTGCTTTAGCAGCGATGAGGATCGTTTGACCTTTACTGTGATGAATTAGTCCCATGGGCATTTGGTTTTCTTTTCCCTCCATTTTGTTTTCTACAGAGCTTTGCTGGGGATTGGGTTGGGTACTACCAGTTACCAGTGTTATTTAGGATCTTCACCCTACTTTGACTTACTGATGATGCATTTGGTGATATTGGGCTGGCACAATATGGTATGTTTGCTTGCTGGATGGATGAGATTTAGATTAGAATTCAGAAGCACTTCTGAATGGTGTGGAGTATGAAGTGCTTACATTATTTTATTCGTTATGTGCGCTAAGATGTACTTGCAATCTTTTCAAACCAAATAACACTCTTGTTGGGCACCGCATCATTTTCTGTATATAAATTCTAGAAAGCTGTAGGGAGCAGTTAAATAATAGTCTGCTGACTAAGAGCATTTGGCACTAAAAATTAGGTCCTTTTCTTGGGAACATGATGGCATATGCATTGATTAGATTAACCACTTGCAGTATTTAGTCAAATCCCTAGGAAACTGGCTATTTGCAATACAAGGTATAAGCTATCAATAATATGTGCCAACTTATGTCACAAAAAGTTCCATGTATGTGACTGCCATGGATGCTGATGGTTATGCTTTGAGATCACAGCCCAGCTTGTTATCAGCCGCCTTAATCCTTTATCCTACTATGTTGCCTTTTCAGCGAAACTTGGCTTTTTACTGAATGGTTTTGTCAATTTTTTCTACAAAATATATCCTTGCTTTAGCTCCTGTTGGTTATCTCATATATTTGGGGCCTTCTAGATTAAAATAATTAAAAAGCTTATTTTTTGGGTTATACTGCAGTGTTGTTTACCTTGCAATTTTGCAGTCTCAACAATTTTCTGATGTTTTTAAGAGATCTTAGATTCTCTTTGATTGTGGTTCATGTGCCCAATTATCTGTGAAAACCCTAGAAAGCATTTTATCTCAATTTCTTGTTAATTTTTTCTTCATTATAGTCTGTATATTTTCTTTTTTTTTTTCCTTGGATGAAGTGTTGCATAGGTATCCTAAACATGTTTTCTTTGTCTTATTAATGTAAGATCAAGTAAACCTAGTAAGGAAGTCAAGAAGCGGGGAGGTGGTTTTGCCAAACTCTGTAGTCTCTCCCCTTTATTACAGGATTTTGTTGGTGAACCAGAGTTAGCTAGAACTGAGGTAATTCTTATCAAGTATGGTACAGTATCCCCCATATAAATATTTATATTTGGTTACATAGTGTTTTTGGCAACAAAGTAACCTATTTTTGCCCTTGTCATGATCATTTCTATTATGTATATTGTTTCAGGTTGTTAAGAGGCTATGGGCATATATTCGCGAAAAAAATTTGCAAGACCCAAATAACAGGCGAAAGATCATATGTGATGAGAAATTGAAACCCCTTTTTAATGTGAATGTCATTGACATGTTTCAAATGAATAAAGCTTTGTCAAAACACATTTGGCCTTTGAACTCTGATGATGGTAATCCACAAAACTAATTTCTTGGTCAATGATATTATATGAGGTCTTTCATGTATGTTGTACTCTTGTTATTTTCTAGTTACAAATAAGATGCACTTTAGAAGTAGTTAGTACCTTTGAATGAAGGAATCTGTTTGTGCATGTTAAGGCAGGGATACATGTTTTCTGCATGTTCTTAATCTAGGTTTCCTCCTTGATTACATGTTTTAGTTGGTTATAGTAATGAACTAGAAAGTTTTCCAAGACTGTGCGTGGTAGAAATGTCACTAGGGAGACCTTGTGATATCTCAATGTGGCAATTTATGTTTACCAAATGAAAGAATGATAATGTTCCCTTGTTATTGTGCAACAGTGAGATAAAGATATGAAGGGTAGATTCCAAAAGGCAAAGTGTGGTAGGCCTGGTAATAAGTTTGTGTTTCTATTTCGTTGGTCTCTGACAATAAACAAACTTTCTTTATTTGCTCATGTTATAAGGACCCAAGTATTATAAGTTCTTATGTTCATGTATGTTCAGTTCTCTTGGCAATTTTATTTTAAGCCTAGAGGGCTTGTCTCCTATGAAGTAACTGTCATATTTCTTGGAGCCTCCCAAATCTTTTGTACAGGAGCTTCCCCTTAAAGAATGAGGGTTGTAACTGCTATGCCTAAATCCAGGTTTTAGGCCTTTCTAACAGGGTTATTCAAATTTTTTTCCTCTTTTCTGATTTGCCTTATAGGGTTTTAAAGTGCAGACAAATGCTTAGACTCACGTATACTAGCTTGTTTTATTCGGAGCTGCACGTAGATATCTTTGTCTTTGGAGGTGAGTACATACTCATTGAGAGGTTGGCATATGTTTCCCTTCATCAAAGTTCAGCATAATTGTTCTGCTAATTTGTGTTACCAGTGGGATTGGTTAATACAATTTTTTGTGCTCTCAAATATGTTTAACTCTGGGTTGTAGAATATTTTTTGTGCTGTTTGTTAGTAAAATCTCCATGCAAGAATCATTTATAGAAAATGGTTATGTTTCTCCGATATCCCATACTAAAAGTCTGAAAAGTTAATGCAACAAACTGCCTGTAGAACACCGAAGTCCATCACAATCTCTTTTTTAAATTCTGCCCTATATTATTGGTTTATTATTTTCTTATTACATACCTCAGATTAAAGAATAATGGTTTTGAATCTTATTTCTGGGGATGTCTTCTTGACTTGTCCATAGGCTAAATGTCATGTGCCTAACATTTTTAAATTATGGGATGCTCCGAATACTTCACTTGACTAATATCTGATATACTTTTGTGATTGAGCAGGCCCAGTGACTTCTGTGAAGCCAAAACAGCATGATAAGCCCAAGAAAGAACTAGAAGGTTAGGATGATTTACTGCTTATGCTATATTGTCAAACTGTTGGCAATATAACTCTGTAAACTCATTGGGCTTGCTTTCACTACAATAGGCAAGCGGCAAAAAGTAGGATCGTCTGGACTTCTTGCGCCACTTCCACTTTCAGATGATCTTGTGAAGTTCTTTGGCACCGGCGAAAATACATTGTCAAGGTCTGATGTTGTAAAAAGGATGTGGGATTACATAAAAGGAAACAATCTGCAGGTATATTGCTGTGGTTGTGTGGGAAAATGCATTATGCCATTTGTGTATTATTGACTTGCTCAGTCCTGAAATAATAAATTGTTCCTTGCTATCTATTTATTACTAATGGAGGATACTTAAACCACCATGGCGAATGTGTTTCCTTCTCTGCTTTAGTGACCAACATAATGTGTTTCATTTGCATAATTATAATGCTAACAACTAAATTCTTGTTCTTGGGCAACCACCTAAAATTACTATAAATGAATTGCTAAAACTGCAGAACAGGACTTTACTCGTAATTGATCTTAGCTATGATAGTTGTTATTTTTTTCTTGATAAACCTTCACTGATCTCATGTATGGTACTTAAAAAATATAGATAATGTCATGAAGCATCATAAATAACTTCTCACAATTAGCAGTATTGCAGTGTGAAAAATCATGTAACGAAAAACTCGTGTTATGTTCACATGGAATATCTCTGTAACATATTCATCTTGGCTATGCTGTACTTGTAGTTGCAACATCCTTTTGCTATGCATATTAAGGTCTATTTGCAGTGTCATAATCATTCCTTGTCATTCTGTTTTGCATTTGATGTGATTAATATCTTAGCATCTTCCGTTGTCTGTCCAAGGATCCTGCTGATAAGAGGAATGTGATATGCGATGAGAAGCTAAAAGAACTTCTCAAGGTTGATAGCTTCCATGGATTCACAGTTTCAAAGTTGCTGGCACCCCATTTCATCAAGGAAAAACAGTGAGATGTACCTTCTAATATTTCTCTAAAATCCATGGAAATGGAAATTTTGTCCTTAGTGTAACTTGAACTTTTCATGATTAAATATTTTGGTGCTTCAGAGTGGCAACAAACGGTTGACAAATTGCTTTATCATCTTCTTACACTGTATGACTAAACTACTGAACTTGTTTTGTTCATAGAGTTTCAATGTCACAATATTGAATTCATTTTCTAATCAGCTGGTAAAGGATGATCAAATGGATCTTTGGCTGTTTTTCAAATCATATACTTCTTACCTACAGAATTAGCAGTTTAAATTACAAATTCCTGCATTAGATATTTCAGATCATGATGCGGCCAGCAACAGCAACAAATTTATGTTTACTCAGTTTTGATTGCTGATATTAGAAAAGTGATAATTAAGGTGCTTCTTTGTCACACCTACAGAGAGAGAGCAGGTTGAGAAGAACCAGAGGGTATCATCAACAGTTTCTTTCTTCCTTGTACATCTTTAACTCTGTTTGAGGTAGAAATTCTGGGAGCATGACATAGAGCACATGTATTAGGATAAATCATCCAAATTCTATGGACTCTCTCAAAACTGCCCTGCCATTTTTGGTGGATCATGGAGGCAGAACCAACCTGCCATCAATTGATTCTGATGCAGCTGGAATGGATTCTGGATAATATTGTTGGTAAGCTCAAAATTCACTGTCCTCAAGAGTTTGATTTTCCAAACATCCTCTGTTGGTTATCAGCTGCTTGTCAACTTTTTCGATTTGTTCTGCTCATTTATGGTCTTTGAAATCCTCATGCATTAAGAGTTCTTGTGTTTGCATATTTTTTAGTATCTCACAGTGAAAAATGTTGCGCTACTATCTCATCCAAAACCTTCTTACTACTGCCACCATTTCTTCCACCACTAGCATTATTTTGATGTACCATGAGCAGTAGTATTATGCTTATGTTGCCAGCATGATAATTATCACAATATAGATTCATTTTGTGGTTTCATGCTAAATTTCGTGTATATGCCAGCTTCTATTTTTCTTTGCATCTTTGGAAATTTTAATCAAGCATTGTTACCTTATCATTTATTTTTATGAAAAATCATGTTTATGACATTTGATCTTCTTTCCTGCCCATGAAGGTTGTGCTGAAGTCAATCTTCCATGTTGTTGATATGTTTTACATGGTTGAAACAACAATGTGATCTTGTAGACATAATGTGCTGGTTTACTTAAATCTATCTATTGCTATTGTTTGACCATTTAGCACTCCTGTCATTAAGGATTTAAGTTTATGGTGTTTCAGCTAGTGTTCTTTCAGGAAAAATAAATAAATGTGTTTTGGTACCTTTTTCTATGATGGAAGAGATTAGGTCTTTTAAGACAAGAAGGTTAAACTGTCCTTATGAGACAATTAGGATTAGTGGTGCCATGAGACTATAAATCAAGACTTATGAATCAATTATCAATTGACGTAACTATTGATAGAGTCAGGATGATTGTTGAGGCAAATCTTAGCGATATAACAAAGATCCATCCTTTAATTTAAAGATTCTGTAAACATGAACTTAAACTGTTGTTAATTTAATTAAACATATTATTTCGTTAAAATCTCAACGATAGAACAAAGATCCATATTCAATGTAAGCATAATGAAATGCTAAATCAATTCAGCCTTCCCCATATTCAATATAAGCTTTGTGTTTTGAAGGCAGCATAAGAACTACTTCATGGATTTTTCTTTTTCCTTTTTCCCTGATTCCATGATCCCTTCTTCCTCCTTTGCTCTCTGTGGGATTCTTTTGGTTGGGTGGCCATGTGGGTGCATATCAGTTAGGTGGAAGTACAACAAAAAAAAGTCTTTTTTGTTGGGCAAGGGAATAAAGGGCAGAGGTGGGCCCAGCGAGCCAGAGTGAACCACTGGTAGTGAACCTTGGGCCCCACAGAGAACAATTCATGGGCCCACATAGGACGCTGCGAACCGATGCCGTCGCCTCCTCCACGTCAGAAGAATGCACTCAGTTCAGTTGCAGATATATATATATATATATATATTCATCTGGTGAGATTATATATAGATGCACATGTTCATGTAATAACTTTAGATGAGCAAGTAGGAAGAAGATTGGAAGACACGGGAGGGATATATGCAAGGCTGAGTGCATGATTCAAACATGTCAACCAAGTCCACAGGTTGGAACATCAAGCATCAAGCATGTAGATAGAACATGATCTTTTCTTGAAAGGATTCCAGTGGCATAGATTCCCCAATTACTTCATCAAAATGAGACCACTCTAAGGTATCAGTCAATCAAAATCACTGTAAATGGTGTGATAAAACCCTTTACAGAGAGAGAGACAGAGAGAGAGAGAGAGAGAGAGAGAGAGATGTTTTCTTTGCTTACAATTTTCATCAAAACACCCTTTGTTTTCTTTTCCTATGGAAGAACCCTAGAGAGGAGGAGGAGAAAGAACCCTAAGAAGGAGGAGGAAGAGGAGATCTTTTCTTTGTTAGTCCAAACTTGATAAAAAAAACAAAAAAAGGATCATTGTTCTAAGGTACAAGTCAAACAAAGGCACTGTAGATATGGTGAGTGATATTTCTGGCTTTCTGCTATTCTTCCTTCTCATATGGGAAGGAAGAAGCAGTCATAACTCAAGACTATGAGTGAGAAGAAAAGAAACCCTAAAAGCCAATCTTCCATGGAAGAATAAGATCTTTTCTATGCTTGGTGTATCATCTCTGGAACACAACCATGCAAGCTGACAAAGGAATTAGAGAACCGCCATCATTTTCTTGTGGGTGGCTGCTTGGTTTCTTGTGTTACTGCTGCTCCATTTCCATGCAATGATTTCTACTTTCTTGGCCACAGCTTTAGGGTTTTGATGGGTCTGCAATCCAACTCAGCATCCATTTGCTGATCATAAATTGAGAGATTCAACATCACCTTTTGTTCCCTCTCTCACCACCATGTAAAGAAACTCTTCATGTTGTCTCTTCTTGCAAGGAAATGGAGGGAGTCATGAATGGTTGTCATCCACCATATGATTTAACAGTAGATAAATTTTGATGTTAATTCTAATAGATATCATCTCCATAATAATACACAGTTAGTTTGTAAATGTGATGTAGGAGTAGCATCATTATACTTCCAAATTGACCATCATGCAAGTGAATTAGGAAGAATACCTCATCAACTAGTGCTCCTTCAAAATTAGTATCCAAATGCCAACTCATCCTTTATCCACAATGACTGTGCTCCAAGTCCAAAAATTCCAAATTATTCTTTGGATTCCAACAATATTCTTCTCAAGGAAGCCAATTTTAGTTGTGCTTCTTCCATCCAATCTTATCCACTTAGTCATCAGGACAAGAGCCTATTGAAGAAGATTTATTAGTATTGGAGGAAAGAAAATTCTTGTGTTAATGTCAACTTTCATCTTTAACACAACATAATGATGAAATTGATTCAATCTGATCTATTTTTCAAACTTATCACTTAAGAAAATAAATTAATATGATATAAAATTATACATTTTATCATGCTTTCTTGCCTTTTTTTTTTTTACTTATAATTTATTTATTTAAAATTATTAATTTAAATAAAATCAAGTGTATATTCCCAAAGGTTTATTTGATTCCTAGACAACACCATCAGCCAATCATTAGAGAGAGAGAGAGAGAATAAAAGGAACTAATGAAAATAATACCAAGATTCTAATCCCGGTGAGTTGGAGCATCGCGTGTGAAGCGGTATCTGGATCCCGCCGATTTAATCGCGTCGAGTTACGCGGGGAATCCGCGACTCGAGCTCGTTAGTCTCCGGTCCATTTTGCCTCCTCCTTCCCGGTTCACCCGGAGCGGTCCGATTCAACTCTCCTCCCTCGTTATATAATGCTCGCTTCTCCTCTCCCTCGTAAAGGCGCCCGGAGAAGAACGAAAGAGGTGGAGCGGCGATGGGCTCGGCGGTGTTCGAGATGGGACTGGAGTTGGAGCTGTGCGCCACCCGGATCGTCGGCGACTTCGTGAAGGAGGTGTCGGCGATCGAGAGCGGCGGCAGCGGCCGGGCATCGAGGCTCGAGGAGTCCATCAAGTTCTTGGAGGAGGAAAAGCGAAAGATCGAGGCTTTTAGACGCGAGGTCCCCATCTGCATGCGTCTTCTTCGCGAGGGTTCGCCTGATGCCTCCTTTTCTCCTCCCTCATCGTTTTAAGATGTTGCTTTAGGCTATTCTTTCGATGTTAAAATCGGTTCTTTGGATTTCGATTGCAGTGATCGAAAGGTTGAGGAGGGAGATCGAGCGGTGCCGCTGCGAGAGTTTTGGACATGTATTCGAGGAATTCATGCCTCTTAAGAGTAAAGTCGAGGACGATGGAGGGGTAAAAGTGGAAACGGATTGCAGAGATAAGATGAACTGGATGAGTTCCGTCCAACTCTGGAGCGATAATTACAGTGAGAACGATGACGAAGAGAAGATCGTGTCGAATGAGGTGGAAAAGAAGGATTCTTCACGGAAAATGTTCGATCTTTGTTCATATCTTCGCGAGATTTGTCTTAAATGGATCGCCTGGTTTTGATCGCAGCAAGATGGAGCGGTGGATCACAGACAGGGGAAGGGGAAGTCTCTAGAATGCAAGAGCCGGAGCAGCGGGGTCGAGTTCCTGCCATTTAAAGCTTTATCGCCTCTTGCTGCGAGCTCCGAGGAGGAGGAGGAGAAGCCCGCTTCTGCGTTGCCTGAGCTCTCGCTGCAATCACCGGCGATCAACAGAACCCTTGACCTTGTAACTCCGGTCGCTTTGGGTGACCACCGAGGCTTCGGTGGTTTCAGAAAAGCCACTGAGTGGGTGCCTGCGACCCTTGGCTTGCAGTCACGGCTGCAACCACCGAGGAAGGCGAGGAGGTGCTGGTCGCAGGAACTGCATCGCCGGTTCGTCCTCGCCATCCAACAGCTGGGTGGCGCCCAAGGTAAGAGCCAAGGTTCCATCTTTCCTCAATTATCATTGTAGGGTGCTATTAGTCGATTTCTATTAAGTTTTTCTCAATCTGTCTTCGATCCTTGAATCTGTTAAGCTTGTAAATTATTGTTCTGATATCAAAATTGCTCTTACGCTTCACTTTGGATTTCTTCCTATGGAGAAAGAAGAACAATAAAATTGAAAGTAACACGAAGAAGAGTCATGGTTGTCTCATCAAAAGAGGTAGTCAGAATTTTGATACATGTTCTATCTGATCGAAATATCAGAAAAATTCTGCGGAGTATATTGGTCGGAGAATGAAGTCCATAGGAAGAGGAACCTCTTCTTTTACTTGGATTTGACTGTTGGTGCTCATTGATGCAGTGGCTACTCCCAAGCAGATACGAGAACTGATGAAGGTGGATGGGCTCACAAATGATGAAGTGAAGAGCCATCTGCAGGTGGGTTCTGAGTTCCATTTGGGTTGACACATTGCTTCCTGATCAAATTTTCAGCTGGTTGTTGTTAGAAAGCTTTGTTTAATGATCTGTTCCTACCATTTCAGAAATACCGATTGCACACTGAAAGGGTCCACGCTCAAAGGCTTCCTAATGCTGTGGCTACGGCAGATCGAGCAGTTGTGGTTTTAGGAGGCCTATGGGATCGTGAGGAACAACACACTAGTTCCTCACAACAGAGTTTTTCACAATCTGGGTCGCCGATGAGCCCATTTCAGTTAGCTGGCTCTAGATGAGCTCTGGCTAGAGATAGCTTTGAGGAAAATGGCAAATCAGAGAGCTATAGCTGGAAATTTGGAGGCATTTCAGTACTCGGTGAAGGAGATCAATGTATAGAGAGAAAGAGAGGGAGAGAGAGAGAGAGAATCAAAATTTTGCTGATACAATACAACTGGGGGGAAATGATGAGACTGGTGAGTCTTGATTCTCTCCCATCACTTCTTCCATTTACTTATTTGCCTTCTTAAATTTTGGTTTTTGGACACTAAGAAGGTTGTTTCGACACTGTTTGATCATTAGGGGAGTGTTATTTCCTTATGATGAAGTATTTCCAACATATTTTGGACATCATCATCCTTAATCCTTTTTCAACAGCTTGGTGTAATCATATTTGACATCTTTCTCCATCTGTTAAGTTTCTGTGACAGGTTACTCAAGGGATGAGATAGCAATAGAAGAGATCATGGACAAGAGAGACTTCTGGCACCAACAACATTTAATCATCCAAATCAGTGGTCCTGTCTGAAATTGTCTGGAATTCATCTTAAAATCCAATGCTCAGATCTGGCACTCACATTCCTGCTTCCAAGTCATTTTCCTGTTTGTGAGCTGACAATTTCATCCATGATTACACTGTTTCATTGCTATTTCTGAGGGACCACCTTGTCATTTTTCTTCCTGTAAGTTCATTTCTGTTTGTGCATCTTGGTCATCTAAGATCCACATTCTCTTGTTCTTATGTTAGTCTTTACCCCTGCAAGCAAAAAGACAGGCTTCAAGTATAGCATCTTCTCAAGTATATCTTTCTCCAAAGGACTTGCACCTCAAACAGATGGATATTTCTTGATATCTCCAGCTGTTGCAAAGCAAATCCAGACCATTCCCTGGTGCCCATGCTTTCTGTTCTTCTTGCATCACAGGCTGGATGGAGCCAGGCAGCTAACTTTAGCATCTTGCAAGCTATCTTTTTCTGAATTCATCTTCTTGTCCTGGCAACCATGTGGAGCCTGCACATTAAACTTCCAGCTTTTTTGTTGTCTACTGCTGCATCTAATTCCAGTCTTAGAACTACACAGATGCCTTGTTTGCTGCATGTCCACCTGAAACAAAGCCATCCATCAACTGTCTTTACAGTTTCAGGAGAACAGAGTCATCAACATAAATATAGGCAGACATCAAACTGCCATGGATCAAAAGTCCTGTTATAGTGTGATCTCACAAACTCTTATGTAGCAAGTGCTCCAATTGAGTTCAGCTGTTGTTGGCTGTCTACCTTCTGAGGTTCTTCTTTGCCTACTACTGATGGGGTTAATTAAGATTTACTGCTCCCTGTGAATCTTCAGTCAACAAAGCAACAGTCTTGAGAAGAGCTCAAAGAATCTGACCTTGGAAAAAGTATTGATATATCTTTTGGTTTTTGCTAAAGAAATGCCAAATTTCACAGCAGGATCACTGAATGCTCCAACAAGAGAAAGATAATGAATCAACTGCCTTCTTGTCCTAAAATCCTGTTTGTCTTCTTGCTTACACTAAATTCATATCACCACAATGCACATCCAAAAATCTTTAAGGTGGGACACAAGTGTCACTCTCAATGAGGAAGATTGGATCGCTTGATCAAGATCCAGATGTTGGGCTTCTCTTCTTTCCCTCCTCACAGATGCATAATGACCTGCAAATAAGGGAAACAGAACACAACTGAGGTACCTCCACCTCTTCTTTTCCTCTGCTTCACCAAATCATTGGACCATAATGTCATGAATCAACCACTCAGATTGAAATCCAAGTGAAATGTTCTTGGAAATTCCATGGTTTGAAGCCGAGACACGTAGCGACCTCGTCTTGTTTGGCTGGCCATGTTTTCTTCCAGCTGAAGGAAGAACCAGTTGCATGCAGGTGAAGCTAATCCATGGAGGCAGGTGAATTGTCACTGTTTCAGTAGATTACAGGGTATGAGAAAGGGCAAGAAGTTGTCTTTAATCTTCAGTGAAGGTGAAGGCTTTGAATTATTACTATCAAGAATACTTGGATACAATTATTACTCAATATCAATTCTTCTTACTATTAAGATTTGCACGTCCATACTGCTTAATGTTCATTGCTGTTGCAGGCAAAGTTCCATGGAGTATGTTTGCCTTGACTGTTTGTTGATCTCACTCTTCTGAGGTTTTCTGTGAACATGCCTGTGAAAAGTTTTTTGGAGAATTAGTACTGATGAATTAAGAGAACACACAACTCCACTAATTCCTTCTCCTTTGCCAATGAAATGAGACATCTTTGACATGTACTGCTGCTCTTCAATACTAAGAGACATTTTGCATAGAAAATCTTAGCTTTATCCAAGGACTTAAAACAAATATAAATTTTTGGAGACCTACAAAACAATCATATAGTTTCATGCTACTTAATAAATTTGCAGGGGAAGTAATGACAAGCAATTGCAGAGGAAATGGAAGATTACTCTAAGGACATAAAGAAGAGAGGGAAACAAGGCATATAAACCACCATCATATTTTGGTGGAGTTCTGCACTTGGTTTTCCCTCCTTCATCAGCATAAAACTCAAATCTATCTCCAGGAAATATGCAGTCATGTAGTTTCAGGTCAATGATACATTTGTCAGATAAAAATACAGCAGATTCAAAGCATTTCTGGAACTTCAACAAGCTTGAAAAGCTATGAATTCTTCATGACTGTAATTGCAACAACTCTTTCAGACCACTCAATTTATTATTGACTTCACTATGTTGTGTTTAGCAGTAATCATCAGAAATACAGGATAATAATTCTGTACAATCTGTTGCCTCTACCAAAAGAAAGAACTTAAAAAAGATTGACAACAAGAACCACCCTGAATTGCAACTAATTGATGTTTCATATCAAACTAATATAGGATCATTACTCCCAATCCTGTTTGCTTCCACATACATGATATATTGTAATAGCTTTAATCTGATGGTGAAGTTAGATCTGTGTGTTATCCTTGGTAGTTGCTAAAAGTATTCCCATAACTTTGCTATTCAACTCCCAGTAAGGCAACTTGATTCCAATCCCTATTGTTTCATTGATGCATCTTTGGGTGGCCTACCAAGATTGGTTTGATGATTTATGTCATCTTCAAGCCATTCATTTCAGCTGCCTCATCTGGCCTCAGGCACAAGCACTCATGAGTGTTCTTCTATCTTAAATCCAGCAGACCTGGATGTAGGTTTTCTTGCCTGTCATCCCATCATTTAGATGGATTTGCAAAGGAGAGATTAGTGAGAATAGATAAATTCAAGCATGTTGCTTTCCTACTCAAAAGCACTGGAAAAAAAAGATAATAAGATGAGAATATGAAAGATCATCTTGTAAAAGAAATAGTGGAAACAATTAGGAGTAGAAAGGGATGCTAAACAGAAGGTTAATCAATGGCATCAAAGCTTGTAAAAGATTTCATGATTTCTAATTGCATTGACCATTTTGTAGGAACCTAAACAGGCATGAATGGGTATAAATCATTTACTTTCAAGCTTCAATCTAATACTTCTGCTGGCTTATCCAACCTTGCTAATATTTCCTTCTCAGAAATATAAGCAGATCACATTGGCAAGAGCTGAAAGCCTGATTGGAAAAAGATTGAGAATTGATGTATGTGTTTGTAGTGACAACCCAACCTAAGAAAAGGGCAACTTGCATCAAAGATAATCAAATAGACAGAAATATATGGACTCCAGGAAACACACACACAATTATTACACATCTAATGTTTGGAGAAGAATGTGTACTTGAACAACAATGCAGATCAAGTAGCTTAGGATAGATACACTGCAATTGACATTAGCTGAAAATTCATTTGATACAGTTCAATTGATGTTAGTATCAGTTTATGTGGTTGATCATGAGACCATTAACAAGTGCACCTCAACATGTTTTGTACTTGGAAACTAATGAACAAGTGAAGGAAGAACAAATCAAGAAAAAGAAATGTTGTGAGTTCATAGACAAGCTAGAAGAAGATGATGTTTTTGAGAATATATCTTGTCTCACCAATGGTTGACTATGTCTATGAAAACAAGATGCTAGAAAAAAAACATGTAGAAATTGAGAATATTATTTTTGGTGCAGATCATATATAATAATAGCATCAGAAATATTGCACTAGCAAAGAATGAATGTTTACTTTGTAGTAAATCTCTATGATCTAAATATAGCATCGGTCCCAAGGAAGAACCCAGAAGCCATGAGAGGCCACCATATCACTGTCACCAGTGTTTCGTCATGCAAGGGTGCAGTGAAGAACATGTCTTCCATAAGAAAGAGATTGCAGATATCTGTTTTGGAGACTGTTCAAGCAGCTCTGGAAACTGAGGTCACTTAGGATCATTTTCACAGTCTTTATTTGTTATGGTATGATCCAAGAGAGAAAGAAGTATGAATTTACAGAGAGCTTTTGCTTTGAGAGAAGTAGGAAAGGAGGAGGAGGAGGAGAAGTGGAGGTTTCCTTCACTCTGAGCAACCCAAGGTTTGATCTTGGTCTTTCAGTTTGAGTTCCACCAGCTGTTGGATCAAATTCCAGTGTCTTGTCCTTCTCAATCTTCCTAAAGATCTTCTGTGGCGAGGGAGGAGAAAACCCTAACCCTAATCCTACCTGCGGAGCTGCCTTCTTCAGCTTCTCTGCAATTGTTGTCCAAGAAAAGAGGACAGAGGCCTGCTTTGAGTTTTGCTCTTCTTTGGAAGGTCAGGGAAGAGAGAGAGAGAGAGAGAGAGAGCTGGGCATGTCGGCGGCATCGAGGTCGCCGTGCGCGGCGTGCAGGTTCTTGCGGCGGAAGTGCACGCCCGGCTGCGTGTTCGCGCCGTACTTCCCGCCGGACCAGCCGACGAAGTTCACCAGCGTGCATCGGGTGTTCGGGGCGAGCAACGTGGCGAAGCTGCTTGGCGAGCTCAGCCCGTGGCAGAGGGAGGACGCCGTGAACTCGCTGGCCTACGAGGCGGAGGCGCGGCTCCACGACCCCGTCTATGGCTGCGTCGGTCACATCTGCCTCCTCCAACACAAGCTCCACCAGGTGCAGAGCGACCTCTACAACGCCAGGAAGGAGCTCTCCGCCTACCTCAGCGTTCCCATCGCCGATCCCCACCACCAACAACCCCAAGCGGCATCTCCATCATCCCACCAGCAGATCTTGTTGCACGAGCTGCAACAGCAGATGGCCGCGGTGCAGCAGATTGCAGCCAACCGAGAGCGAGCGAATCAGCAGGAGATCTCAAGATTCAGTACCGTGTTTCAGATGGCTGGTGGCTCTACCATGGCTGCCACCACGGGACTGCCGGCGTTGCTCCCCCCTCGGCCTTTCGAGGGAGTGTTCTCTCCGCAACAACAACATAATGAGAGGAAATAAAGCATTAGTTTCTGATACTACTAAGCAATGCTTGTCGAGCAAAAGCTACAGATCTCTCCTTCAGTTCCTCTTATTGCCGTGGATTCACTCTCGGTATTAATGGGATTAAGGAGACAACACTTACCACTTGAATTTGATTCAGTACAGCCAAGCAAAAGGAATGGCGCTGCAGAAGACATCTATCTCTCTCTGTGCCATCTGAAGATCCGATCCTTTTGCTGCTGCTGCTGCTCTTCTTATTTGAATTTTCCTTTCTTTTTCTTGCTTTCTGCCATTATGATGTGCATCTGAGAGTACTGTGATGAAAGGCCATAATTCAAATGGCTGGTAGCGGTGCAATTGCACTCATGTCTCTTCTTCCACATGGATTTCAACGCCCCAATCACCAACACAAAGACAAAGGCTGTATCATCTCCTTCCCTGCAGCTAACAGCAATCATCACTGTGTAAGGTATCAGCAGTCACGAGAGTCCCTTCTCGTCTCCCTTTTCTCTCTCTCTCTGACAAGTTTGAACCCTTCAAGTTGTGTAAAGCTTGCAAGTTTGTGACCATATATGCTATGTTCATCGATGACATTATAGGAGTTTGCAGTAGTTGCTTTATTGCATGTAGCTGAGGAATGATCAGAGTTTCTCTTGCTTGAAAAGAGACCAATCTGTTTCAGTGACTTCGGATTTCTTAGCTCGTGGATGGATGAATGCTTTCATCTTTGTCAGCAAAGAATTAAATGTATAGAATTATGTGCATGAATCTGATTTCATCTATTGACTTGGATTGAGAGCAAGTCAAAATTCTACATACATCTCCCCCACCCTCTCCTTCATTCACATCAGTCTCTGTTTGTTCTGTTGCCCCCACTTGGCACAGATTGACACCAACTCCCCCATTGTCTTGCACCGGAGAATGAGTCGGTCTTCGATCTCCTCTCCACACAGCTCACCTTCTGATGCACATCCACTCGCACCCTCTCCTTCCTCTCTGTGTCCAGCCAATTGACGTCACTCCTTCCCACTACACTTCCTTGGTTGACCTACTCTTCTTCTTCTCCTCTCTCTCTCCTAATTGCAACCTCAACTACCATCCTTTTACTTTATTGCTTTTCCTTAGATCTGTAAGCATGCCATGGCCAGGCTGATGCCACCGAAGTCTGAGAACTATGCACAGCTGTTCTTTCTTTTTGCTCTTCTTTAGATCTGTTGGAGTCGCAAAACCTAACTCAGAGCCCAAGTTTGAGGTCAAGTCAATCTCAAAACATGTGGTTGCAGCAAGTGGTGCAGTAATGCCCGATCGAATCATGCAGCTGTAAAGTCCAAGTCCTACTTCTTCTTCTTCTTCTTCCACTCCCCCCCCACCTTCCTTGTATATAACACCACCACCCAAAACCATTCTGCAATCTCAACTCTTCTTCTTCATGTATAATTCGATGGCTGTCGAGACGACAACTGCTTTGATTCCACCGGCGAGCACAGAGACGAGCGACGAGGACTTGCTGCACATGGAAGGGTGGGCGAAGCGGAAGCGGACAAAGCGCCACCGCTTCTCTGATCGGCCACCGACCGAAGAGGAGTCCTTGGCCCACTGCCTCGTTATGCTCGCCCGCGGCGGACCCGGTCCTCGCCTGCCGTCGTTGGCCTCCGACTCGACGCTGGCGCCACCGCCGGGGAAGCTCGAGTACAACTGCTCCGTCTGCGGGAAGGCGTTCGGCTCTTACCAGGCCCTCGGCGGCCACAAGACCAGCCACCGGAAGCTCACCTGTGCCGCCGACGAGGCCGCCGTCGACACCTCAGGCTCCTCCACTGCCGGCGCCGGCAGGTTGCACCAATGCTCGGTGTGCCTGAAGACGTTCCCTTCGGGGCAGGCGCTCGGGGGGCACAAGCGGTGCCACTACGACGGAACCCTCGGCAACAGGGGGCTGGATCTGAACGTGCCATCGCTGCCCGAGTTCGACGGTGGCGTCAGGCGATGCCTACCGGCAACGGCGGCGGTGGCGGCCGCCGCGGAGGAGGAGGAGGTGCAGAGCCCTCTGGCGTTCAAGAAACCGAGACTTCTGATCCCGGCATAAGCGCCGACAGCTACCAAAAGTCAACTCCATTGCGTTCATTGTTTGTTCGAGATGAATACTACTCTTCTCCGTGTACAGAATTCTTTGTAGGTTGATGAAGTCAACGATTCTTTCTCCAAGTTTGATCATTAATATGAGCTGCATTAAGATCTTGACGATGTGAGCTTCAATCGCATGTGGCTATGGAAATGAGGAACTGAATCGAATGATGACGAACAGAACCATATGAAGCTAACAAGGAAATATATTTATATGTCATATATTTAATTATAGGCATAAGATTCACTTAGATCAATTTTAATTGAATTATGATGAGATCTCACAAATGTGGCACCGTTGAATGACTGCCACGTGGAAATCCAACCGCTCTGGGGATGCCCCAACTCCCCGGTTCGTCAACGGAACTCTCTCCAACCCCCTTCTCCTGCTTCTTGGACATCTCATCGAAGGGATCAACCTTGAAGGGATCAGAAGCAAGAGGGAGTAGAGAGGGAGAGAGGGCTTGTCGGGGGTCCGTCTCTTGGATGGGCGAGGCCTCCGGCGACGATGATTCCTCCTACCCTTTCTCCGTCACGACGCCGCAGCCGCCGCCGCCGCTGAAGAAGCTGTCGGTGCTCCCCTTGATCGCCCTCATCTTCTACAATGTCTCCGGCGGCCCCTTTGGCATCGAGGACTCCGTCTCGGCCGGCGGCGGACCCCTCCTATCCCTCCTTGGCTTCCTCGTCTTCCCCTTCCTGTGGAGCCTCCCTGAGGCCCTCGTCACCGCGGAGCTGGCCGCCAGCTTCCCGGAGAATGGTGGATACGTGCTTTGGATCTCCTCCGCCTTTGGCCCCTTCTGGGGATTCCAGGAGGGATTCTGGAAGTGGGCCAGCGGCACCATGGACAACGCCCTCTACCCCGTCCTTTTCCTCGACTACCTCTGCCAGTCCCTCCCATTCTTCGCCCGCCCGGCCGCCCGCACTCCGGCCCTCCTCGTCCTCACGGCAGGCCTGACCTTCCTCAACTACCGCGGCCTCAACATCGTCGGCCTCGCCGCCGTCGCCCTCACCGCCTTCTCCCTCTCCCCCTTCGTCGTCATGGCCCTTCTCGCCCTCCCCCGCCTCCGCCCCCGCCGCTGGCTCGCCGTGGACCTCAAAAGAGCCAACTTTAGAGGTTACTTCAACATCATGTTCTGGAATCTCAACTACTGGGACAAGGCAAGCACCCTCGCCGGCGAGGTCGAGGACCCGAGCCGATCCTTCCCCAAGGCCCTCTTCGGGGCCGTCATCCTCGTGATGGCTTCGTACCTGATCCCATTGCTCGCCGGTACGGGGGCTATGGACGCGTCCATCACCGAGGAGTGGAAAGACGGGTACTTTGCGCAGGTTGGGATGGTGATCGGGGGAGCGTGGCTCCGATGGTGGATCCAGGCAGCCGCGGCCATGTCGAACATGGGTTTGTTCGAGGCCGAGATGAGCAGCGATTCATTCCAGTTGCTTGGTATGAGCGAGATGGGGATGCTGCCGGCAATATTTGCAGAGAGGTTAGCACCCAGCTGCTATCTATTTCTACTTCTCATTGCGGTTTTCATAAACAGTAGAAACCAAAGTGTAGATATTACTGACTTCTCCTTGAACTTGGTTTAGAAGCTCCTTCTTATAATAGAATTCCCGAACCAAATTTTCTTGAAACAAATACATGGTTTTTGTTTAGAATGTGATAATTTGGAGCAGAGGAACTACATAAGCTTTAGTACACTGAATATGCCATTCATACTTTCGTTTCATAAAAGAATATCAAATGGGGTGGAATATCAAATGTCTCCAATTCTTGATGTATTCCACCCGTTCTTAGCATTAGTTCATCACGGTGATTGTATTGGGCTCGGGAGATGTAGGATTGTACTCTAGTCTTGGAATAAGATTTCGGAAGGGGGGAAAAAACTCAATTTTTTCTCAATTTAATGGACCTAAGATTTCAGTTTTGTGATGATTCTTTGTGGTTTTTGTTAGCATACTTTCAGTGTCATCATGGCCATCTCAATTATAGATTGATACTTTTGTAGATCGAAATATGGCACTCCAACCATTAGCATCCTATGCTCTGCAACTGGGGTCATACTATTATCATGGATGAGCTTTCAGGAGATTGTGGAGTTCCTTAATTTCTTGTACTCATTGGGAATGCTTCTTGAGTTTGCTGCATTCATAAAACTCAGAATAAAGAAGCCAGATCTCCACAGGCCATATAAGATTCCGGTAGAAACCTTTGGCGCAGTGATTATTTGTGTACCTCCCACTATTTTGCTTGTCCTTGTTATGTGTCTGGCTTCAATGAGGACTTTTATTGTGAGCGGGAGTGTTATGCTTGGTGGGTTTCTTTTATATCCTGCTGTTGAGCACATGAGGAATAAAAATTGCATTAAGTTTCTCAACACAACTCTGCCACCTGAGGGTTGTTCCAACACTCCTCAAGTGCAAAATCAGGATGTTGTTGATGAGGCTTCCGAAAGCTTTTTGCCAGACCATTCCTGTGTCAAGAAGGAACTACAAGACCTTGAAATTAATTCGAATGGGATCTTGGATAAGGAGTGAAAGAGATTTCAACACTTCAAGTGCACTGATCAACTTGAGTTATCTAAGCCTTTAATGTATCACATTTATGTTAATATGTATCCTTATAATAATTTTGGTACAGAGGATGCAAAGTTTGGCAAAGTATTTTACTTTCCTCTCTATCTTTTACATTTTTGGTTTCCATCTATATCAAAAGTTAAACCCCCTTGCATGACATCATGTTTTAAGCTCTTTCATTTAATAGTTAAATGTCCTTAACTGGCACAACATTTCTGTGGCTATTCCATATTGAGCTTTCCAAGAGTTCTTCCATCACAAGGAAACTATTCCGCAAACAAGGTGGAATAATTGACTTTTTCTGGACTTTCTTCCTAGGAACAGCATCCCATGTAGTATGCCCCCCGAAACATCAATTAGTACTATTGATTTAAATAGTAAACAAATGGAAGCTTAAAATATCGTAGAGTTCGGAGTTAAAATTTTGAAAGACAGACATAATATTTAGCAGTGATGATATTAATTAGACAGGTAAACTGATGAAAGAAGTATTTAACACTATGGGGATGTGAACAATGGTAAATGTGTAGATTCATATAAGAAAACTCTGAAAAAGCAATGAAGCAAAATGTCTTGCTTTTGGGAGAAGTACTTTGGTAAAAAATTCAGCAGGACAAGAGGATATAAAAGCTAAGGATGCATAAGAGTTTGGGAGTATCCTAACTTCCTAGAATATAAAAATGAAAGGTATAAATAATTAGCATCACTTTTCAACTTAAACTTTATGTAGATTTTGTACCCTGAGTTTGTTGTTTGATCTTTACCCCAAGAAGAGGGAGGTAGTTTGAGCAGATCTAGTTAGTCGTCTTAGTATTTAGGGATTGGTTTACATATATTTAACCTTTAGGTGCTTTCATTTTGTTTGTTCTGAAATTTTGTATCACTGAATTCCTGTACCAATTGTGGTTCAGAGTCCACAGAAATAACGACAATTTTGTAATTGTTCTAACAGAACCAATAGACAGAGCGATAATTTTGCCTTCTCTTTCTTTGGTGATGGTGGTTAAATGACCCGGATCCGATCTTAATAACTCTTATGCTATTATGTTGCTTTAAAAAGTATGAGACCAGGTATCCTTCAAATTTTTGCTCTTATGATGGTCTTTTTTAGGGTGCCAAGGTTCATTCACATATGTATTGTCTTCTTAATAAAGTAGAGTGCACTAATCCAGGAAAGAAGGTACTACGATTGTTCTTAGTTTCCAATGTTAATCGAGCACCAAGTTCTTCAGTTACCAAGATTTGATATTCAGAAGAAAGGTCAGATGCATTGTTCTGATGTTTTGGTAAATTACAAAGTAACTCATACAACTTTATTAGATTGGCATGCTTGTGTTTTCTGATAAACTTGATATAAACTTGATGCTAATAATCTCACATGTTCAAACTGTAAACACTTGTTCTCCACATCCTCTGTTTTAGCTCCATTTTTATTGTTTTGACATGAGTAATTCGGTGTTGAATTAGCTTTTGTCTTAAATTTGCAGTTAAGTTGTTTAGTGTATCAAATACATTCTTTTTTATGCAAACTTGTGTGTGTTGGTAACCATTTCTTTTTTATGCTACCATTATCCTTGCTGAAGCTTTGTTTCTACATTACATGCTTTCTCTTTTACTATCTTGCTAGTAATTGGAACTTCATCACATCTCAGAGAATTGAATTAGTTTTGTTGTTGTTTATTAACATCTCACAGAATTGACATCACAAGCCTCCCTTTCTCCTTATGGTAGTGCTAAGTATACAAGAAAAGACTGCTGTAGAGAGATGTGGTGAGAATGTTGATATTGTATTGCCAGTTGTTTCTCTAACCTTACTACTAACTAGTCTCCGTTTGGATTTTATTTTTGTTTCTTCTGATGGAGCTTAAGATCACAAAATATCCATGCTAGATATTTTCCTGCATCAATCAATTCCAAGAAATTAGAGAGCAGCTTGTATGTGGAGTGAGTGATGCTAACCTTTTAACAGTGGAGGCAAGCATGTGTTGACTGGTTCGCATGTGGAAACGCGTTCTTCGTACGTGCTGTAGGCCGAGCAACTTCAAGGTAACGTGGGGAGCATCTTTTAAGACGACAACCTTGACTCTCTCTCTCTCTCTGCACACGAACATTGAGAGAGAGGAATGGGGTCTTCCAACCATGCTTCAGCTTTGGTCGTCTGTGCTTTGGCCTTAGCCATGGCCTGCACCGCCGTAGCACAGAACACCCAGCAAGACGTTGTGGGCGCCCACAACTCCGCCCGGGCCGCTGTCGGCGTCGGTCCTGTGTCATGGGACGACGACATCGCCTCCTACGCTCAGAAGTACGCCAACAAGCACATCGCCGATTGCCAGCTCGTGCACTCCGGCGGGCCTTACGGGGAGAACATCTGCTGGGGCAGAGGCGGCGCCTTCACCCTGGCCGACGCCGTCAACCTCTGGATCGAGGAGAAGCAGTACTACGACTACGAAAACAACTCCTGCGCCGACGGCCAGGTATGCGGACACTACACGCAGGTCGTGTGGCAGAACACTACGGCCATCGGCTGCGCTTGGACACTGTGCAAAGGCGGCGGGAGCATATTTGTCGTCTGCGACTATAGCCCTGCGGGCAACCTTGTGGGTCAACGCCCTTATGAGGAGAAGGCACAAGAAAACAACATATTGAGGTTTAGGGCTTTTTCCACTGCAGCATATTTGGTTGTCAAAATTAGTCCCTAATTCCTCTTCCTCATGATACTGCATGCATTCCCTTTTGGCAGCTTGATCGTCTTGTTCGAGTCGACTAGTGTTCTTGGTGTGAGACAACTCTGACCTCGAATCCTGTGAAGCAGAAGAGGCAGGTGTTGATGTAGCAGATTCTTGTTTGTTTCCGCTTGCTGTGTTTCTTGAATAGCCAACTGCATCTCCATCTTCCACCATGCATTTAGGGAAATATCTGTGCAATAAATGCATCGTTTCGAATGCAGCAAGCTTTCATGCCATTTATACCCCAATGATACACATCCGTTTGCAGACGAAGACAGACATCATACACTGCATCTCAACTCCATCTCCTCGCTTGCAACCCAGGATCTTCGTCGTTTATTACACCAAGATCTCGATCGCCACACTGCCTGTTTTATCTCAGAGTGCTCAGGAACTAGTCAGGTTTAGGGTTCGCAGACGATCGTGCACCAACTCATGCAGTTAATGCATCGGCTTCCATGCCTCCCTATATATATTATAACCCTGCGCATGCACCTGCAGCAGCGCCACAGTCGTGCTTGTCGTCCCATGTCAGATTCCGATGTTGAGGGAGAAGAAGAAGACCAGCAAGGGCAAGCAGAGGATAGAGATGAAGAAGATAGAGAACGAGGAAGCCCGCTACATTAGCTTCTCCAAGAGAAGGAATGGGATCTTTGGCAAGGCCAGTGAGCTCTCCACCCTGTGTGGCACAGACTTGGCCGTGCTCATCTCGTCCCCCACGGGGAAGCTCCATTCCTTCGGCAGCCCAAGCGTGGCCCTGGTCGTGGACCGGTTTCTTTCGACCGGGGTGGACCACTCCTCCGGTTCGGTTCACGAACAATCGCGGCGGGGGCAAACGATCCAGGACCTGAATCATCGGCTCATGGAGCTGGCGCGCCGGCTCGAGGACGCAAAAGCCAAGAAGGCGGCGCTCCAGGAGCGGCTCGAGGCGGCGGCTCGGGGTCTGGATTGCGAGCGGATCGATGATTTGGAGGGGTTGGGTTTGGACGAGCTCGACCGGCTTATGGAGTCACTGGGCCGGCTCAAGGCCCGGGCCGATGCCCGGACCGAGGAGATCTTGACGGGCATCTCTCCCGAGCCGACAACCGTCGATCATGTCGGTCCCTGGCGGCATGGTGGAATCTCCACCGTCCACTCCGATTCGGACGGGTTGGGAGCTCAATGCCCGTCGAACCCGGTTCTTGCCATGACGAACCAATTTGACTCGGCAGCACCGCGATCGAACCCATTGATGGAGACTATCGATTTTTTAGATATTAATGGCTTGTTCGAAGAATTTTAAGCTCGTCATCCACGAAAAGTTTAAGTAATGTTATGGTCGAATTATTCATATCCTTAATAAGTGAATCTTAATGTTTTTCTCCTAATTATACTTATAATTGGGGTTAAGTTTCAGAGGTATAAAGCTTACGCGATCATGTTAATGATTTAATAGAAAACTATATAACGTGAAGAACACTTAAATATGATCGGTTTCAAAATTACTTAAAATTTCTCTTCAATCTATTATATATAATAGTTTATTTTTTTTTTTTTTTTAGTATATATGTATAAAAAAAATATAAAATTACCTTAACACCCTTGAATCAAAGTATTATCCACTTCATCTCCTTTCCAAAGTGTTCATATACCCACAATCATCTTTCATAAATCACAAACTTTCATAATTAGAATCTTTAAAAAAAAGCAATATGCATCTCATAATAATCCATGACATGCATGGGGCATCAAACCCCATTTGAATTGTCAATTGATGATTGGGATTGTCCCACTCAAAGCACTTTGATACCATTTATTTTTGTCGTCTTTGATCATATCTCCCATGCCAAAGTGTTTGGTTGAAGCTTTTTGTTGGCATGAAACTTGAACTAGCCAAGTCTTTTTTTGGCTTCATGCCTACTTTCTATGGTGATGGAAAGACTTAGAGACATTGGTGATGACATGTACAAGGTCAACTTGGAAGACATGATAAGATACAAGGTCAAAAAGAAATCAATCTACTGCCCCCACTAGGCAATTAACAACATTATCAATCCATGTTGAATTCTAGACATGAAGATGAGTTTTTCTAGCAAGAAATATATGGAAACAATACTCCTTAATGGATTATTTCCTAATATGTGAATTTTAATTGGTTAAAACTCTAATTAAAATCACATACAAGAAGTTGAATCCTAATCTTCCAAGCATTCCTCATGTAAGTTTAAGCTAAAGCTTGTGCATGCCACCTACCTACTTCATGGCTATCACCCTTTTGTCTCCTACTACCACTTTGGAAAGAGAACAGTGGCACGGACAGAACTAAAGAGGAAGAAGAACAGGGACAAATCATCCAATCAATGATGACAAAGAGAAGAAGACAGCACGAATTAGGGTTTTCAATGGAGATGATATCACGTATTGCAATTGGCAGTAGTCTACTAATTGATTCCTTTCCCATGTTCCATCATGAGATCAATCTCAAACACTGTTGGAAATCCAAGTTTAGGCACACTTTTCTTCCCTCAGAATCTTTCTTGTTTCTACCCCCAAGCACAAACTATACATGTTTATGCAGCATAAACTGTACAGTTGATATGAGATAGGAATGCTTTTTAGTTGCCTTCATGCTTCGTTAATGAAGCTATCAGCAGGAGAGAGAGAGAGAGGTGATGTGCCTGTGAAGTATATATAGGACACTTCATGCTCCTCTTATCTCTGGATCAACATTAGGTAATCTCATATTTGATGATGATAAGGTTGGGTTTTGGGACGTATGACATAGCATGGCCAGTGAAACAGGCATCAGCTCTCAGTTTACTTGATTTGACATCGGAAAAGAAAGCTACCAGACATAGCTTTCCCTTCTCTCTCTAACTCTTCTTCTTCCCTACCCCTCAAGATCTCAGTGCTTGACATGAAGTCGGTGAAATAATTCATCCAGCCACCAACTCCATTCCTCCTGCTTTAGAGCTGTGGCTTGTGTTTCTCTTGCTTCCTCTCTGTCTTTCACCGGATGGAGGAACTCTCTCACTTGGGCGGTGACTTTCTCTCGTCGACCGCCACCGCCACCGCCACATCAGCTCCTCTGCGGCCGAATGCCGCCGTATATGGGCGGAATTGTTACCCAACCAGTGCCACGTTACCCTACCTTCAACCCGGAGCAGGTTCTTCTCGGCAAGCATCTCAAGTCAGAGCAGTGGAAGGACGAGTAGGGCAAGGAGAGATGTGTCCAAGTGATGCAGAAGACGTCCGGGCCAAGATCGTGTCTCATCCTCAGTATTCCAGCCTTATTGGAGCCTATATCGACTGCCAAAAGGTTCGATCGCCCAACCCTACTGATCCGTAAAGCTCAATCCCGAAACCCTCTATATGCCATTTTGGTAGGTGGGAGCGCCGCCGGATGTGGTGGAACGGCTGTCGGCCATAGCTCGGGAGCTCCAGTCGCGCTGCACCCGCCGTCAGGGTTCTTCCTCAGACCCCGAGCTCGACCAGTTCATGGTACCTCTCTCTCTCTCTCTCTCTCTCCAAATCTCAATTGCGGTGCATAAGCTAACGCCAAAGCGTATAATAGGAAGCATACTGTGATCTGTTGGTGAAGTACCGAGAGGAGCTAACGAGGCCATTACACGAGGCCACAGACTTCCTAAAGAGAGTCGAATCACAGTTCAACGCGCTCACCAACACTTCATCGCCGCGGCTCTTCTCCTTCGGTAAATATACATGTTATTGCCTTCATATCTCAGAGTTTGATTGTATCCACGGTGCATCTATTTGTCCGAGAGAGAGAGAGAGAGAGAGAGAGAGAGAGAGAGAGAGAGAGAGGACTGTAGTTTTCGGCAGTTTGATGTGTCGAAGGCTTTACCCTGCGACAGTGCAGTGCGGAATGGGTACAGTAACGTGACAACAGCTGCAGTGGAATCCTTACGTGGTGTTTGGTGTTTACGAGGAGGGAAGGGTTTCCCCTTTCACGCTTGGAAAGACTGAGGCAAGACCTGACTGATCTCTCATGGACAGCATCTCTGTCTACTCTAATGGCTTCTGCCAGTGTATCAACGTGAGATATGGGGTAGGAAGGAAAGGCGAGGCAGCCTACAGCATCTCCATCACCAGGCTACACTGAGGGCAGTGTCCTTCTCCAGCTCTCCCCCTCTGAACTCGCCTCTTTCCTGGGATTGCTATTTCTTAACTGTGGGTGGTAGATCGATCACACGAGAGAGAGAGAGAGAGAAGAACCTTCTCTCTGGTGTGCAATAAGCTGCCATTTCGGTGCTGACAAGAGCACGAGGGTCATCTTAGGGTTCCAAGGAGAATAATCCTACCATCATTACCCTTCTTCCTCCTACTATGTATTTTATTAGCAAACCAATTCTCTCTCTCTCTCTTTATCTCTCCCTCTCTCTCTCTGTGTTAGCCATGAACAAGTCCAGCTGCTTTCAACTACTAGTTTGGGACTGCTAATTTGTAGGGCTGTAATGCTAAAGATAGGAATGCTTCATCTACAAACACTTTTGAACATAATAATGTTCGAAGTGTGTGAGAGGAAATATGATGATACCGGTAGAGCACATTGCAAATTCTTATTGTTCTGAGTGAATAGTTGAACTAAGAATAGTATGAGAAGGATGATTTTTTTTGGCTTTGGAAGTAAAAGGTTGGATACTATGACAACAAATTTGATCATTTGTTCGTTATATGTGAAGTGAGTCTTGCTGTACACTATGTTTGAGTTCATCGGCTTTTCCATGGGAAAAGATAGGTTTAATTCGCTCGGTAATATTTTTTTTTCCTGGTATGCGAAATGCTTATGTTGACTTGTTTGATTCAACAAAAGTTGTTGATTCATTCATGTCTCACAAGTACATGTCTCACATATTGTCCATCATATTTATAATCTTTTAAGGAAAAGAATTGTCAATGATGCTTCATCAAAATTATAGTTACATTGGAAAACTCTTCTTGTTCGTAAGAATAGTTCTTTTTTTATGAACAACATTTCTTTTTAGCCAAACAAGTTGTACAATAACAACAACAACAACAATAAAACGATAAGTCCCAACTATTTGGGGTCGGCTATATGAATTTTTTCGAGATCCATGCTCATGAGATCTGACATAGTTTACGTTGTTTGTTAGTTAGTACCCTAATGCAATTCTCCACCTCTTTTCATATGGGCTTGGGACTGACATTGGCCAAACAAGTTGTAATTGTTTTAATTCACTCAACCTGCAACAAGATTAAACATCATAATCCAAAAATTAAACAAAAACAATACTTGTCTCTCGAAACATTAAGAAGCAAAAGTACCTCTAACCAAAGAACTATCAAGGATAGTGGAATTCCAAGGATTAGTAAACATAAGTAGCTGAGAGGTTTCATGAAGCCAAAGAAATCTTCCAATTATGAACACTGCCAGTAGTCCACTTAGTTCTATGCGGCACAAGTACGCGATAGATTCATGAGGCCAGTGGAGCATATCATCCTCTAATATGATAATAATCTTCGTTATATCGCTTTATTCCATAATTCTTTAGCTGCACTATCTTGTTCTGTCATTATAGCCATAAGAACTTCAGATCGTAGTTGACAGTAAATAGATTTACGGTTGACCTCCACTGTATAGAAATGCCGATTTATGAGATAACATTTGGCTGTTAGAAGTTCATATTCACTTAAAAGATGTTGTACATATGATTTGTTCCATCTTGATTCACATAAAAGTTAGATTTATATTCTTTTTTCTTCCAATCCTACAGCTTGACCACTAAAGCTACCAATATAAATCCAACTCCTCTATGACTAGGAACTACAGAGTTGCTGAATTCGTTAGAGAATTGCAGTTAAAGAACTTTTCCTGTAAATAAGTTGCTGAAGAAAACACACCAAATGTTATCCACAAGACTGGTCTGATACAAAAAAAGTTCCTTAAAAGGATTCACCAACACATAGACTATGGCAAAAGAGAAGAGAGAGAGAGAGAGAGAGAGAGAGAGAGAGAGAGAGAGAGAGAGAGAGAGTCTTGCAGGAACAGTTGTCTATATGAAAATCTCAAATATAAATAAATGAGGGATAAGGCAAAATTGAATGGTCTTGCCCTAAACAACAAATGTCTAGATAAAGATTGTTGCACGGAGGACCTAATTGAGACTGGCAGAGTAGATTACATCGGTATGAGACAATTGCACAATCACATGCAACCACAACTAAGACAGACAGTCAGCATCTTTACTATTCTAGGGCTAAGGCTATGCATAAGCAAGACACCGCAACATGATCCGTGGTTTCTGGCTAAACAAAATGGAGATGTGCAAGTAATTAATCATTGATATAAGGTGATTCGGAAAAATCAATATGAAAAAACATTGTAGTAAAGCAAAATTACTGCTCGAAAGCGATGTGCAAAGTAAGTTAAAATTTTAGATTCGTTGAGATTGACTTTGATTTTATTGCTGGTATATTTCGTTCTTGACACAGGGGATTAATGTTGATCAATCATCGCACTTGTATAATGCTTATGTATTTTCTGTTTTTTCTTCAAAAAACATTGTACTCTATGTTTTAGTTATTGACTTGTGATGTTTCTTTTGTCTGCATTTAGAGATTACACAAAGTTCATCACAAGATGAGTAAGTCCTCCTTTCTGTTCGATAGTTCCATCTCCTGTTGCATGTCTTGACTATAATCGCACTTGCGAAGTAAGTGCTACAAATAGGCTACCTAATTATTCTTGCATTCCAGTTGAATTTGTTGATAACTAGAGGAGTTCAGTATGTGGAAACTTTGTATGAGATAGATGTTTCACTAAGTCTAATGATTCTTCGCGAGGGTGTTCTTTTGTTTTCTCTAATAAAAATAAGGAAGGGGCCTTTTATTGCTGATAAAATATGGATTCGATATACTAAATTCTTCCATGGACATCTTTATTGTTCATGTCAACAAACCATTTAGATATCACTGAACACAATATTAATATTGCTTGATTTTTATATCATACTACGGAATACGGTTTCCGTATGTAAATTGGTCTAGTTCATCACAGTGTCCTTTTCAAGCCTTATTTTCTTCAAGACAAAATGAATGACACAAAAATTGCTAAATAATTTCTTATGCGAAAACATTCTCTGAAGTCCATTTGTTTTTGTCTAGCCTGTTAATTTTTTTTTTTTTTCAGAACCTGCGGATGAGAGATGCGAAGGTGTCACATCCTCTGAAGAAGATCCAGACGCTAGCGGTGGCGGAGACATCGATCTTCCCTTGATCGATTCGCATGGTGAGGATAAAGAGCTGAAGCACCACCTTCTAAAGAAGTACGGTGGGTACTTGGGCAGTCTCAGGCAGGAGCTATCCAAGAAGAAGAAGAAAGGAAAACTGCCAAAGGAAGCCCGGCAAAAACTACTCAACTGGTGGGAGCTGCACTGCAAGTGGCCATATCCATCGGTATGAGTTCAATGTATCTTTGTGCACAATTTCCTCATCAAGACTGAAATAATCCAATTTATTACTACATTATGAAAAATAAACTTGAGTCATGCCACTTATATAATAAAAACATTAATTCGGATAATAATAAGGCATTATGTTCCTCAGTGCTTGTCGGACTTCTATAAAGTCTTAACATTATTTACTAATATATGTAGAAACCTTAGTGTCCCAATTATTTGAGGTCAACCACATGGAGCCTTTTCTGATTAAATAAAGCAACATCTTTAGTCAAATCAATAACACTTAAACGCTTATAGTTCTTCATAAAATTTCCTTATATTTTTCTCGATCTCTTTTCACACAACAAATTATGAACATATTCTTACGAATTTAAACAATTCTTGCTCATTTTATCATCTAACTAATTTTTCTAGAACTAGTAATTTTTGTTTCTATATATAGATCCACCTCAACATTCTCATCGGATATAAAATTTTCAGAGTGCCTACATTCTTAATATAAAAGCATGAGGAGCTGACACGGTGAGGATTCCACTACTGTAGTAGTTCTGTTGCTTGTCATTGCTACCTCTTATTAGATTCGTAGTGTGTCAATTGAGAAAGCTTTTAAATGTGTTTATAATGTTTATATGGTTACGACATGTCTATGTGACCAAACGCAGGAAACAGAAAAGGTGGCCCTGGCTGAATCAACAGGCCTCGATCCGAAGCAAATCAATAATTGGTTCATAAACCAAAGGAAACGGCATTGGAAACCATCGGAGGACATGCAGTTCGTCGTGATGGATAGCTTCCATCCGCAGAATGCTGCCGCCTTATACATGGAAGGACAGTTCATGGTTGACGGCCTTTACCGCACCGGTCCATAATTTCCGGATGCCTACTTGAAGAGTTCTTCTGCACACATAACCATCGCATCGTCATTAGATTATCATTAAGTTCCTCGATGTTGTTTAGTTCGCCATAAAAATATCATGATTAAACTGTTTGTATTTGTAACTATAGTTCGTTCCATGGTGTCTCGATACCTGAAGTTGTTCTTATTTCATGTTGCATCATGGATGTTGGAGCTATTTCTGGTTCAAATTTTCGGTGTTTCTGCAGTGGGATTGTCAAAGGAATGTTCCATGCTAATTATAGTCTGTAATAAATGATAAAGTTCATGTTCTATTGTGATTGGTAAATGAAGCTGAAATCTTACTATTTTTCCTAATTGATAGGAAAAGGGAGAAAAAAAACTGTGATTTGTGTGATCAAACTTCACAGAACACTCTGCCAACATCCATCCCTCATCTCATGTTTAAGGAAATTGAAGTCGACTGAAATATCACTAGGAAACTTCAGCCTTTGTCCAACATATGCATTTCTTGACAGTTAGATATAAACAGCAATCAAAGATAGGATGTGTTCATGAAATGATGTATAAATTCCCCCAATGCACCAATAGTTGCTCGTGCTACTCAAGATTTGGCCGTTTTGCCGACAGGACAAGAACACAAGATGTTGAAATTGGAAGGTGAACAACAAAAAGCCCTTTGTCATCTTCAAGGATGACTGGTAGGACACAACAAGCATTCAAGGATGATTGGTAGGACACAACAAGCATCCAAGAGTTGATGGATTGACAAGCACATGCTACAGCAATGATTGTACAATTGATATGATACATACATATATACATACATACATACATACATACATAAATTTTTTTTTAATATTTTTAATAATGACATCTGCCTGAGATGGATGATCGAAATCAATTTGATCCATTCCCTCATATGAAACACCTAACATGCTCTTGAAATATCGAGATGAACTTCTCCGACTTGGGTTAGTCGCATCCATCGAGATCTTTTTTTCGACACTAAGTCAGAACTATACAATGATATGATATGCAGTGGCATAATAGACAAAATTTCTTCAACAACAATGAGAAAGAATTTAATCATGTTGGTAACTATTGGTACAAACTGTAATTTTATTTAGATGAGTCTAAATCAAATTAGTCAAGACTAACATAGATTGAGATGGAACACACTAAAGCTTTTAAACTAATATCATGTTGAGATATTAGTTGGTTGAGTGTGAATCAAACTAATCAAATCTACCATATACAAAATATTAGACACAAATGCAATCCAAATTCCAATAGCTTATCAAATCAAATATCATACATGAGTCCAACACTCTTTTCATCTTTCAAAAGTCTTAGGCTATTCTTAGCCTGATATCGATCTCAATCTCATACATAAATATTTTTCCAATGATATTAAGACGAAGAATTAAGTTATAGCAGCCACAGTCAACATAAATCCCAAGGGAGAGATTTATAGACCTTCAACAACATCCCTCTTTTAGATGCTTAAAGAAATCATTTTAATAACTGCAATGCAGGCCTGCAAAGCTCTTCTGTCTTACCAAGAAGTCCATTTGTGCCCTGTCCCAACATTTTTAGATATGAGTAAAAAAAACCAATCATAAAATCAAAAGCATAGCCTTACTTTTTCCTGAACCAGTGAAAATAATATCCCCATCTTACACACCATTAGACATGTACCATTGAGACATATTTAACATTCCAGCCAGCTTCTTTTAAACCAATGCTGAATGTTTTGAAACTTCTAAGAGCATGCAGTGACAACACATGCCACTTCAAAAGAAAGAGATGAAAACTGGAAAATTCACTATGCTTCAAACTTGGGCAAATCCAGTTGCAGTTCCCTAGCGGCGGGTCAGAAATGCTAGCTTCATTCAATCTATTGGGATGACTACTTAGAAAGGCACAAAATTTCAGGTAGAAGTTTGTGACAATATTTGAGAATGGATCAGGAAGCAAATTAAGTTCCAAGCAAGAAGAGGCAAGGAAGAAAATAACCCAATCTCTGCTTTCTCAAGAGCAGACACAAGACATGAAGGATTAGAGCCAACAGCAAAAATAACCTGTAAATATCGAGAAATCATGGTCATCCATGAGTAAATCAGCAAAAACCAGGGGCAATAACCTTCGGTGAAGGATTTTAATGAAACAAATGCCAGAAAACTTCTATCAAGAAGTAGCCATTGTAAATCTTTCATGATGATCAGTTGTATATCTTCAGCCCAATCCTCTGAGGCCAAAAGTTCACGGCAATTCATAAATCTGCATATTATGTAACTAAGATGTTGGTAATTTTCCAGTAATACAAGCTGCAGAATTCTTCTTAATTTATCCTATGCTTTGACTAAGAAATATGATCAAGGAAACTAGTTTGGCTGCCTTCACCTGCAAACCCATAAGCTTGATTTCTAGGCCCATTCAGGAGAAAGAAACAGATGCATACTAAGAGAACATGGGACTGAGCAAGCATGTCTATGAAGCTACTCTTCCATTAACATTTGGATCCCATTTAAACATCATGGTATTGGGAATGCTTGGCACAAACCCAAAACGTCATCAAAGAAGAAGATGGCAAATGCAAACCCGAGGATGCAAAACATATAGAAAGAAAGACCACTCCAATAAGCTGTATCTTTTACAATCAAAAAGTGGAACTTTTGCCTTCCAAATGAACACTACTCTGCAGCATCGCCTTCTATGTTCTTTATATCATTTTGGATGTCAGGTAAGGTTGACAGATCTGTTCGAGCATCTCTTTCTTCTTCTGTCACCATCCTATGTGAGGAACCAGCCAAGTCTCCCTCATCTGCACCTCGATTTTCATTTGTAGCTAGAGAAACATTGGACAGCTCTTCCGCACTATTATGTCCAATGGTTGTGTTAGACTTCTGAAGTTGTTCCTCAACCACACTTTTCACGTTGGAGTTATCTTCTTTTGGACTTCCCAATGCAATTGTAGTGTTGTGATCCTCAACCAGCCTCGAGCTATGAGCTCCATTCTCAACATGCACAATATTAGCTTTACCTTCAGTTTCATTGCTAGAAACAGCTATTGGTGAATCAGTCTCCAGCTTCAATTGATTATCAGATACCCTTGCTATTGTAGAGTTGACCTGAAGCTTTGTTTGACTGTTAGGAGAAAGCTCTTCCACAGTTTTTTCAGCAGTATCCATGTTTACGGTTAGGCTATTGTTCTGAATGGTCTCATTCCCTATGGCAGCTAATACAGTCAGGTTCACATCATTATTACCCATGGGACCATCATCCATTCTGCCAATAGTATCTTTTGTCTCCGTATCATTCTCATTGTTTCGCAGTTGCTCTTCTTCCACGGTGTCAATTTTTCTGTCTATTTTATCTTCTGTTTCAGTCACTTGGTTTTCTTGGAACACAGCACTGGAAGCATCGTCACTTTTGTAAATTTTTTCATGTGCCTCTTGAGAAGAACCCTCTTCATGTTCTTGGTCTTCTATGAACTCTCCTTCCTCAACTTGATCATTCTTGTCTTCTCCATCCTCAACTTCCTCATCTGGTCTCTCCTGATCATCCTGCTCATCGCCTTGCTCACTATCTTGCTCATCGATCACATCATCTCCAATCCCTTTGGCTTCTTCATCCTCCATGGCTTGTTGAGTTTCCCCATCTTCTTCTTCCTCGACTTCTTCATTTTCTTCCTCCTTGATATGAATCTTATCCCCAGGAATTGCTTTGTTGTGGGGGAGGCCCTTCCTTCCAGGGTCCATAAAATCTGACTGGCTGTCGACCACATCATTTAAAACCCTTGTGTTTTGCTCACTAGACGCCTTTTTCTTATCATAAGTGTGCTTCATCTGATAAAGCAACCAGAAGCACACAGCAACCAAGAGACAAATCTGAAGAACATTTCTCACCTTAAGTCCTTTGTTCCTCTGACTTCTGCTAGATGCTTGTCTCAGCATGGTGATTATATTTGAAGACAATTCTCTGGAATTGCGTAGGCTGTCCAATTTCAGAATTAACGAACCCACAAAGAGACAAAGCACTCAGATAACACCCCTGTAGCTGATAGCTAATTATATCCCCTAAAAAGAACTCATTCAATGATTTTGCCGCAATCTCAAGCTGATCAAGAGAGGAACAATCGATGAGCATAAAAGTTGATTTTTTTTTTATTGAGTTCTACACAAGTTTGCAAAACCCTAATTCAAGCCCTAAAAAAATAGATAAATAAGTTGTCGATCAATTACTCTATTTCATTCAACAACAGGAATCTAACCCCAATGATTCAGAGCCTAACAACTATTTAAGCTGAAACCGCGAAAACCCACCAAATCCTTTCAATGAATGATCAAGACAAAAAGGAAAAGGAATCAAAACACTCTTTCATGAGCATCCACCACCTCAATCCCGTCCCAAACCCCATGCAACATCGATAAAAAAAACTTCCTTTTCATCTATACGATCCAAATCCTTTACTAAACTCCCCAGCAGAAGCTCAAACAAACGGGAGAAACACACAACAGGAAAGAACATTCAAAAACCAAAACATCATCTTTCCGCGGAAGACATCTCAGAGATGACAAGAATCCACAAACATCTGAGAAGTGGTGAGGAGGTTGAGAAATACCTGAAGCTTGAAGGAGGGTTCTCTTTTCCCTTTCCTTACTAGGGTTTCTTCGTGCAGGCTTGGAGAGGGATTCTTTCTTCGGTGGAGTACAAGCACAGTAACGGTGAGAGAGAGAGAGAGCGGTGCGGCGAACGCGGCCATAAAACGGCTCTTAGTTGGACGTGAAGTATAATATATCGATCAACCCGCTTTCCAACCTGACTTTTTATTGGCCATTAATGAAGCGGGCCCCATTTGAGACCCACAAACAGGTTCGGATCACCACACGATCGTAAGACAAACAGGTAGAAATAGAATTTTCTTAGCTTTTATCCACATTTTTCTTTTTTTAAGGTAATTACTATATATATATATATATATATATATATATGCTTTAGTGGCTTTTATATATATATATATAAAACCTGAAAAATATTCCTCTAAATAGTAAAATCATTCTTATATGTTATAACACATCGAGAGAATTTTGATTAATACTTTAAACCATGATTAGTACTAATTTAGGTAAGTTAAGAAAATTTATATAAATATAAAAATAACTAAAATGCTCTTATTTTTTTTTTGCATCATGATTAGTTCTTAAATGATATTAACATAAATTGGAGCCTTAAATAATGATGAACTTAGTAGTTAACAGAGATTAACTACAATGGCATATACATAATATTTGAAGTATAGATCAAACATAAAATTTTAGAAGGATAATTACGAAAATCAAATAATTAATGCATTTCAACAAACTAAAATTATTTCATCACTGTAACTCTATTATGGACTGCGCAGATAATAAAGCTTCATTCTTCTTTGTAAAAAGGAAAACACAGCATTCCCCTTTTCTTGAATCATCATGTGGATACAGTTTCTTGGAATGATTGCACAGCACAAGCAGCTTGTTCTTTGGTTCTTTGGTTCTTTGGTGACATAAAAGAAAATTAAAATTCCTGATTTGGAACTCTTATGCTGGCTGTTCCCTCTTCCCAAAACAAAAGCAACAAGGAAGAACTTGTCAAAGGTCAGGGGGTAGCTGGATTACTTGAGCCTTAGAGACAATTCCCAGGTCCGTGAGCTATCTACCACTCTTTCCTGTATCAGATGGGAACTCTTATGCTGGCTGTTCCCTCTTCCCAAAACAAAAGCAACAAGGAAGAACTTGTCAAAGGTCAGGGGGTAGCTGGATTACTTGAGCCTTAGAGACAATTCCCAGGTCCGTGAGCTATCTACCACTCTTTCCTGTATCAGATGGATGGATGTCAGCAATCCTCTCTGGGACTGCTCTTCCATTATCTTCAGTCCTGGCCAACACCTCAAAATGCATTATAGCCTTTGTTTCCCATGCATGGAATATTGAAGAATCAACCTCTCCATTAAGGAAAGCCCGTCTTCACATAAGTTTGTGCCAACACCTGTCTGTCTTGATCAGTCTACTTATGCAGATAATTCCTTAAAACCCTCAAAGGTTTGGACAATGTGCTGATATGAGATCCATTGATCACATCAGATGTGGCCAAGACGATGCCGAGCACAAGATGTTGGGGCTTCAGGGATGATTAGCAGGCCTGATGCCACTAGGTGCTAATGTCGGTGGCCGCAGTTGAGGGGAAGGAAGAGGAGATCAATTGCATGTGGAAGGACAATAAACTTGGACTCTTCACTGCCACCACTGCATCATCTGATAGGAGAAACTTCTTCAGTGAACCAGCTTCCGCATCATGCTGCAGAGTGGTGAACAACAGCAAAAATCTTGTTTTATCACTGAGAACACCTACAAGGCCATTGGACATGTTAGTCGCCATGACAATAAAATCATCTTAATAAGCAAATATTTTAGGGTGTTTGATTTAGTAATCAATTAATGGTGCTAAAGTTACCTCATAATCACCACAAAGCAAAGAACATGTAAAGGAAGTGCAAACAATGCAGAGGGAATACTAACATTCTCATCGAACAAACAGAGTATATCCATTTAGAACATCAGAAAGCCATAAAGGGCACGGAATGTATGTCATGTAAAAATTTAAGAACCTCCAAGAATTGATCAAGATAGTAATTGCAAGTTCTGCCTTGTCATTCAAAATCATGAGGATATGTAGGTATGAAATCTCAGAGATATTTAAGAGTGTTTCATGGTCAGATCCACCAAATATCTAAATCTAAATATGAAAAGGATCAAAGAATCCAAGACTATACCCAAATTCAACAAGAGAGGTAGAACTTGACATATATGTCAGTTGTACATGAAAACATCCTTTTCATAATAAATTTTAACTGCATGTAAACTATGTAAGGCTTAAACTCATCGATAACCTATACTAAAGACAATCAAGCATCACTAACAATTAACATGTTGATACGTTCTTGCATATTGTAGATGCAAAACTTGTTGGGCAGTAAATGAATCTAGGTAGTTCCAAACCTATATTCGATAAGAAATTGGATACAAGTTGAGACTCAGCTTTGAAGCCATTAAGAAAATCTTCTCATCACTTTCTTACACAGAAATTACTAGCTGAACTTGTTTCAGGGAATTACACCCGAAAAATCTAATGAGACTCAGGTTGCTGAGCTACACACCATGTGGAGTTACCCCGTTCCATTTGTATTGAGCAAATTCTTAGAACTACTCCAATGATATCACCGAGTCTCGTATGACTTCACTAACACAAAAATCCTGATTACTTATGAATATATGAACTTAGTTAACAAGTTGCATTGGAGAAATTTTTACAACTACTCCAATCATATTAATGAGTTTATTGACTTCAGTAAGTCTTGATTACTTATAATGATTGCAATGTATCAGATAGTTGTTTTGTCAAATGAAAAGATAAACCTTTTTCGATAACTCTCCAGAGAAAAGTTGAATACGTACTTTTGGAGACGAAAGTTGAAATTTTGTGACCAAATACTGATCTATCTCACAAACATAAGTCCAATGTAACTGCAAACAAATCGTTCGCGAAAACAAGACGAAGGATTTATGTGGAACACTCGCTTACCGGCGATGAGAACCTCGTATCCGGAGTAGCCCGTCCTGGATCCATCGCTCCATTAGGGTGGGCGAGCTGAAACGCCGTCCCCTAGCATGTGGCTACCTCGCAATCTCGTCCAATCCCATTACCTCCTCCCCACCCTCCTTGTCCTCTAATACGACCAAAAACCAAACTACCACACAAGCAGAAGCCTAATATAAGTGGAAACGAATCATTAGCGAAAAGACAACGAAGGAATCACGTGGAGCAACTCGATTACCGGCATTAAGTCCTGGAGTCGCACTCCATTGGGGCGGGCGACCTAAATAAGCCGCAAAACTGGAGAAACCCTAGCATCCGACTTCGTCGCAATCTCGGCCAACGCCGTTTCCTCCTCCTCCTCCTCTGCGGCTGCCGTAAAGATTCGGCGGGCCACGAAATCCCCACCGCGTGACGCCCTCCAACAGCGCGATCGGAATCATCCTCTTCTCCATGTTGAACCAGCAAAAGAGATTCAAGGAAGAGAGCCATAGGAGATTTAAAGGAAACAAAAAACAAAAAAAAGGGGATACAAAGAAAAGAATACAAAATAAGCAATAAAAAGGTCCCACCGAGATTTGAACTCGGGTTACTGGATTCAGAGTCCAATGTCCTAACCACTAGACCATGGGACCATTTGTGTCTTTATGGCCTAAAAATTCATTTTATATCAAGTCTTAATTTGAGCTATCATTCAGTGCATTTACTATTTATCTAATGTCAATACATTAATAATGATGAGCTATAGGAGATTTCACTGCATTTGTCTCCTCCATGATAATGAGTTTGTCTAAACTTCCAGCAAGAACTTTGGTTCCTTCTCTTAGATCTACCAAACCTAGCTAGGTGGTGTTCTGTCTTGGTGTCCTAAGGAAGGAAGACTCTTCCATGGAGTACTTACTGACTCCACGCATTATCCTAAACTCTCAGTTCTTCATGTTTAGCATTATAAGGTTCTTTGGATTACTTCCCCTTCTTTCTAGCTACATCCAGTTTTGTTTGTCCTCCATGAATGATTTGTTGTGCTTTTCAAAGGCACTGATGTCTTGGAGTTTTTCTTGTGGAAGGGCATGGATTCCAATAGCAGAGCTCTTTGCAAGGGATTGGGAGACCAAACATCAAAATGACACTGCTGATGACATGAAACAATGACTGTGTGAGGAGCAACAGCATGCAAAGTAAGTAAGGTAGGGAGGAAGAAGCAAATGGTGTGTCAGAATCAAAGTTCTCACCAAAGTGGGGGTAGAACAGAGGTTTCTACCTTTGTTCTTTGAGGATTCATCTACAAGTGGGATGACAAAAGTCATAAGCTGCAGCACAAACGCAGATGTTCTCGTCAAGCTATCAGAACCTTTGTTGGATTCACCTAAATGATATCTAACAGTTGTGTGACCATCTTATCATGCTTTATTTGATGGGCATTCACTTTCTACTTCCTTTCTTTCTCTTCCTATCCTCCATTCTTCTCCTCTGGTGAGTGGATGCTGAATGGATTCTGGGAGGAGTGGGGATGACTGTTGCAGCGATAATACTGCGGCTCAGTTTGCTCTAGGAATCATCATCTTCTGTAATACCAGTGTAAGTGGAGTCACCGGGCATTCCAAGAGAGGCTTTGGGGAACACGATGCAAACAAGCAAGCAAGAGATCATGCTTCACTGGTCATGAACAGAGATGTGGTGGAGTGTTGCTTTGGAAAAGATGAGCATAATCCACTTTCAACTGATCCACAGTATGCAGCATCTTCTTTGAGGAACACAAATCTGCACATGATAATGGAGATTAATTACAAGCACAGGCATGAGTGGTTTGCGTGTCTTCTGTCCGTTTCCTCCATCCATTGCTCTTTTCCCATTTCCAATGAAGCATAGGCATGAGTGTTTTGTGTGTCTTCTGCGAAGGGGGGTGCAATGAAGCCAAGGCACTCATGGCGAAGCGTGCCAGCGTTGTCGCCGCCCCTGGCTGCGGTGGTGCTCCACCCTCAAGGAGCGTCCCCACGTGCTCCTCTGCACTCTGCGGCGCTATATGAATCAAACTCCTCGGTGTGTCCATTGCATGACCCTCTCCTTCCCCTCCTCCCCACAGAAAACTCATCTCTCTTTCTCTTATGGAGGTTGAAGCCCACCACGCTCACCTCTTCCGCTCCCATCTCCTAACAAATAGGTACCGACTCCCTTCGTCTCTTCTTCTCTCAGGCACATGCCTACTGTAACATATGTTAGCTTATGTGCAGTGAAATCATCGGCAGTGAAGCGGACCAGCCAGGTACGTACGGGTTGCAGGAGGGAATCGTCGCGCCGGTTGCCGATGCTGCCGTTGCGGCGGCAGCGTCGAGGAAGCGGCCGCGCCCACCATCGTTTCTTGGCGGTGACGGACTCTGTTACGTGCAGCAGCAGATGTGGGACTTCGATCGCCTCGTCTTGCAACACGTAATTCTCCTGGCTTGGACGTGGATGTCGGGAAGTTGCGGTTCCTGATGGGTTGGAATTGGTATGGCAGGCGGAGAGTGTGCGAGCGGAGCTGGCGGTGCGTCGGCATGGGTTCGCGAGGTGGGTCGTGGCGGCGTTGGAGGAGGGCGTGTTGGAGAGGCTCAAGGCCAAGGAGGAGGAGATCGCGAGGGTCGGGGAGCGGAACTGGGCGCTGGAGGAGCGCATCAGGAGACTGCGGGTGGAGAACCAGGTGTGGCGGGACCTGGCGCAGAGAAGCGAGGCGGCGGCCAACGTGCTGAGGGCCAAGCTCGAGCATGCTCTCGCGGCGGCGCAGGTGAGGACGGAGGAGGAGGCTACGGCCGAAAACGCCGAGTTCTGCCGCTCCGGAACCAACGAAGAGGGAGAGGCCGCCGTCGGGAGGGGGTGGGGGACAGCCTGCCGGAGCTGCCGCGAGCGCGAGCCGTCGGTGCTGCTGCTGCCATGCCGGCATCTGTGCCTCTGCGCGGCGTGCGGCCCCGTCGTGGACGCCTGCCCCGTCTGCAGCTGCACCAAGAATGGCAGTGTCCAAGTGAACATGTCTCGAGTCCAAGAAAGGTAAAAAGTACTGCACACACAATTATTCTCGTTCTTTCCTCCTCCTTCCCCAGCGTCAGTATCTTCTCCTTGGTTGATTCTGTTTCTGTTCTTCCTAAGAAATCAATATTTTATTGGATTATGTAAATATACTTCATGAACATAATATAAATGCAAATGAGTCAAGTCTCTTCTGCTAAATGAATGAATCCAAAGCAACCCCCCCCCCCCCCCCCCCCCCCCCCTTCCTCGAGGAAGAAGTTTGGATATGCTATCCGAGGGTGGGATATGCTCCTCGCACTAGGGGTGGTGGCCTCCTGAGGCCATGATGAACAGAGCATGGCGCAGGCTTGAGAGAACCAAAAGTTGCTCCTGTGATAGGGCACAATATCTCATCTTGGCGCTTATTTTGCTCCGTTTAAAGTAGGTCATCTCAGACCACACCCTCCGCTACTCCTCCGGGCGTGGATGTCTGTGCCAAGTCCCAAAAGCCAACACAAACAACCCCACATCTGCCATCACCAAGTGTGGGAACTTCCAGTTTCTCTGCCATGACATTTTTACCTTTTCTGTGGATGGATGGATGTGGTGGGGATGGTTGAGTAAGGCCAAAGTAAGACACTAATACACCTCTCAGGACAATACATGTTACAAGGGTAAGACACCACTGATATCAGAAGTTAAAATCATGATAACGATGACATGCATGCCTTGGAATGAAGGCATTCATGGTTGCCTTGTCCTTTAGATCAACTATTGCTCACAAAATCGATTTAACTGTAACTCTGTTCCAACCTACCTGTGAACCTTTCAGGGCAGGGACTCTGCAGAGAAGAAACCCACCAAAAAAAGAAACAGAAAAAAAAAAAGAAAAAATTTACAAATGATGGTTGTCAAAATAACATATGTACACTCGGCACTCTTAACCCCACTTCACCTAATCCTGGATGCTCTGGATTTCACCCATCATTATCCGATTGCTGACCACGTTAAACCCTAAGATCGATGCACTCACCTTCTGCCCTTTCTTCCCCTTTTTCTTCACTCGTCCTTTGGATGGCCCGTCTAGCCCTTCTTCTGCACCATCAGCTTCAGTGGCAGCTGTCGTGTTAGAATTGCGATGACTCGCACTCCCAGTGGATGGGTTATGGGGCTTCTGCAACTGGAAGGCAATTTCGAGGACATCTGATGGCAAAAACTCCTTGTAGTTGAGGAACTTGTCGATGAACTCATGATTCGGGTCCATTGAACCGAGATTCTCCCTCAGTAGCATTTCAGCCTCCGAAGTTGATTGCTTGATGCAAAATTCCAGAAAACTTGTATCTGAAACAAATGGGAGGATGAAAGAGTGATCAGTCTTGTATTGATCATGGAAAAAGAAACAGAACAATCCAGTCTTGATAGTTAATGATACCATTAGTCCCCGTGAGACGGATCCACTCATTCACACACCAATCCCTAAATTCCATTGCTTCTGCAAATACGAAATGATACGAGACAGAATTGTTAAGAAAAAAATCATAGGCCATATCCATTGCAGGCTTTACCTGAGTTCTTTGTCACAGAAACACCCCTACCTTTTGAAACTGATGGACTGGGGCTAGAAAAGGATGAAAGAGACTGATCCACTGGTCTGCTTCCTGATGGTTTCCGACCTGATCCTGCTCCAGAAGCTCCTTTCGAAGTGGTTCCCTTAATTCCCCAGCTACCAGAGCTACAAGTCAGCAGGAATTCAAATGTGTTAAGATGGCAATTGATCTAAAATAATGGCTAAGAGCCATTAAGGCATACAATATCAACAAATATACATGCTTTCACATTCCTGCTCTCACCAGTTCAACCTAATTCGGTGCTACCAAAGCATCCACAGTTGTTATTACTAGTTTAATCACAGGCCTAAATGCAGAGCATGTTAAAGACAATCCAATTTGAATAAATAACTGAAGATGATGAAGTCTAAAAAGTAACGAATGAAGTTCACCAACTAATAAAAAGAAATAGGAGACCAACTGCAATAAAAATCACTGATATATAACCACAGAAACCAAATAGAAAATTGGGGCTGAAAAAACCAAATAGTTCAATACCTAGACATAAATGATGTGAAACTATCACAAACCTTTGAAGTAAGACATTTCATCTTGAACCCTTACGAACACAGATGCTCCCTAATACTACAGTGAGGCATCTATTCTATGACAGCGATGATCTGTGGGACCTAAATGCAGCATTAAGCCACTAGAAAATTTCTATATATGTCATAGCAAAAACAAGTAACAAGTACCAGCAGCAAAACACATTTGGAAGGAAAAGAAAAAAACTAACAGCTTCAAAATTCAAGGTTATACTTATAGAGGAAAACAGTAGCAATGGGTAGGCCACCTTAAATAGAGATTCAACCAATAAAATGGCATGTACAATTAGCTCTTCGGAACATTAGATTTTCCTACTGCTTGATCAGGAAAAAAATATTATTTCTGTAAAAAAGAGGCTGCTCTAGTGCTCATGCAGATGTTATTCACATTCACTCAGGTGAAAAGGTCAAAGGTCAAAGCAACTCTATCAGACAGCTCTTTGCCTAAACCAACAGTTGTTGCAAAGCCCCAGTATACTTGAATAAGAGGACCTTATTAAGGCCAAAAACATATAAAATGAGTAGCAATTTTCCAACAGTAGAATGAATCAGGGCACAGAAACAACAAAAGAATTTCATTGAAGCTTAATACCACGATTAATAAGGTATGCATAAGCTGCCAGAAACAGTTCCCAGTAAGTTAACAGCTTAAGGTAAAAAACATTTCTTCATGCTATATTTGACCATCCACGCATACAACACCTTCTAGAAAGGGATGTTAACAATAAGGCATACTAACAACAAGGTATTCTAAAAAGATCACTGAAAAATAAGCAACACGTGGAATACATAATAACAAAAAAATTTGTGCAAACATAAAAAAGAAGCAACCATGCTGATAGTTCTGTGAGGTGATCTCAATTGATACTATGACGAGCCAATGTTTACATTAAGAATCTTCAAATTAACCAATTCCAGATGAAGTTTTTGGTCGGAAGACATAACAAGTGACAAATCTGATCATACAGATTTATAACCTTGATAGAACTAAAATATGAACAGTAAAAAATTCCTAAAACTTGGTCGAATAGACCAACTAATAAAATATTTGTAGCAAACAAGCACAACCAGATGAATATAATGGAAGGAAACCTATGAAACCAGTCATACTATAAGAGACGAGAACAGGGAAAAAAATGTCAGTAAAATCAACAAAATAACTTGTGGCATGGCAAGTGAAAGAATAACATGCAACAGAAATGAACTTTGGAAAACCATTCCAAAGTACATACCTTTTGGGATTTGGTTTGGTTTGATCAAGAGGCCCCCAAAACAGATCATCTTCATCTCTAGATTTCTGAGCTGGAACTTGTGAAATGAGCTGAATGGATGATGCAGTGTTGGATGGAGATGATCCAAATAACTGCCTAGAAGTCCCACTTCCACGACTAATATGGCTTGGTTGTTGCTTCACAGGAGTTGGTATTGGAACTTGCTGCTGCAAGGTTCCTGACCTCTTCTCTTGTTCCATCTGAATATCTCTCAGTGGCATTGGCCTCTGAGGCTTCCCAGAGTCACCAGACCAAGCCGGAGGAGGTACAGAGGTTGCTTGATCCCCCTTCCAAAGAACAAAATCCCCTAATGATGGACCTGTGGGTGGAGCAGGTAAATAATCTTTATCTTGTTGCGCTTGGCGTGTACTTTTAGCTTTTTCAATAGGAGATGGAGCTGCAGACAATTCAGATGAGACGACTGACTGTGGGATCTTAACTACAGAAGCTTTTGACTTTGATGCCTTTTTGCGGGCTTTTCTAGTGTCTTTCGCCTCAACAAAATCATCATCATTAATAGTAGATGTATCAACATGGGCCTCAGTTATTGATGGGGACTGCAGAAGTGAATCCTGAGTATTATTAGCCAAAGGCTCTATATCTTCTTTATTTGACTTGGCCAAAACTTCTTCAGCCAATAAATCATGCAACTGACTTTTACTGTTTTTTGACTTCAGTGTATTTTCAGAGTTGACTAGGAGAGTACTTGTTGCAGCCTGGATAGTATCATGACTTGATTTACTCTCCAAATTCGTCACTAATCCTGCCCAAGGGACTGACAAGATTCTAGCAGACGTAGCTGTTGCAACAATTTCGGAATGTGATGTTTCTCTCTGAGCCCTCAGCTGTTCCTCCTGTTGTATCTCCAAAAGTGATTTAGGCTTGAGCCCTGGAGTGGATTTCCATGCCCATTGAGACAAGGTTGCCTTTGGATTGGATGTCAATGTCCCAACTGCTCCAGATTCGGCTTCTCCTCCACTTAAAGATTCACAAGTCAGTAGATTCACTGAGGATGATATATGTGATCCCTGAGATTCGGAAGGTTCAGTGGAGGATGCAAAAGAAACTTCACCTCCTGTCCCAAAGGAAGGCCCATAGAGAGACTCATCAGTATGTGTTTGCACTTCAGATTTAGATACATCGGCAACTGGACCAACGATTCCAATGCCTGTACTTGATTTCTGGCCAGAAACAATTTTCCCAGGATCTGAAGATATCTTTGTCTTGGATTTCTTTTGTTTTTTTGATTTCTTTTCAGACGCTTTTTTTACTTCTTGTGCTTCTGCAACCTCTTCTTTATTAGAAGTCAGTTCAGTATGGCATCCATCAGTAAAATCTACTGAAGAAATGTTAGTATCATGTAGTTGATCAGAGATTGATGATACACAATCATGAGATGTCCGACTGTCCTCAACAGGTTGTAGATCATTCGGAGCGTCAGAACCAAATTGTGCCAGCACTTGATCCTGGGATATCAGTGGTGGTTTATGGACTGCTCCAACATCACCCAAGCTTTGACTAATCTTTTGGGTATCAAAAATCAATTCCTCAGGCTTCTCCATAGCCTCTGAAAAAGTCAAACTAACAGACCTCTCCATAGCCTCTGAGAAAGTTGAACTATCTGCCATCACTGGCTTTGTTACAGTAGCAGGATCAACACTATCATCATTTTCCAGTGAAAATTGGGCATCTGATGCTTCAGCTGTTTGGTCAATGATCTGATGTGGCAAGTGCAGAGGTCCAGAACTTACTGAACTGACATCTAGTGTGCCTTGTAAATTTAAATTTGGCTGATAAGATAGTTGTCCAGTACGTTCATACGCAAGGGGCATCTGCTGATTAATTTTAAGTGGCTCATGTGCTCTCTGAAGCACAAGATGGTCCATAGCAGAATTGTGTGCTGGCATCACAGCAGGTGCTTGTCCATAAGAAGGATCACCAAACTGTTGATGAGATTGATGACCAGATAGGACCTTCGATAAAATATGTTGCTGCTGCTCTTGCTTTTGCTGCTGCTGAAGCAACATAAACTTTTCCAGCAAAGGCAGTTGAGCAGCAGGAGTCTGAGAATGCAACTGAAGCTGCGACAATAGATATTGTTGTTGCAATAGACTTGACAAACGAGGATCCTGGTTTATCTCAGAAGAAAGCATTTTATCAGGTGGGACTAAGCAAGAAGAAAGATCACCATGTGTCGTGAATAAATGAGGCAACGGTGGCTGATTAGCTGATTGCAAAACCTGCCGTTGAACTCCTAACCTGATCTGGTTAGGCATTTGTTGATTGTAATGCATGCTTACCACATCAGATGGATATTCAACACCGCCACGAATAGGATTGTTTACAGTTGGAGCATTTGCAAAGTTTGAATGAGAAGATACAGCAGAATTAGCAGACTGTGAAGGAGGTTTATCTGCTCCAGCATGGAGGAGAGACAACAAGTCAACATGCTGAGGAGACTGAAGAATCTGGGGGGACGAGTCCCCAGCTGAAGGCAAGAGCTTAGCATGTGCTACAGAGGAATCTGAGATCATATTTGTTTTCGAAGCCATTGATGATGCATCACCCCCAGACCAATATGAAAGAGGATTCAGTGATAACCTTTGCCTCTCCAACAATTTAGCTTGGGCCAAGAGGTAATTCATATCATTCCCATTTTCACCAACCACAGAGGGCAAACAACTAGAAGAACTCCCTCCAGATTCTTGAATACCTGCATCAAATACAACAAAGTGAGGACATGAACAATTGCTGCAAAATTTCTTATCTTATACAAGCACGCTAGGAATCTAAGAGGAAAGACAATGCTTACACATATAGGATTATAAAAAAAATTTAATTAATATATCATGCACCTCTAGTAATATTGTCAAATAATTATGTGCCAAATAAGTCTTTTAATCAACTAACCAACCTGCACTAACAGAAAAGTTATCTGAAGGTGAACCATTCATGTTACCCGACATCAATGACTCCAGAAACCGATTTTGTGCTTCAGTTGCAGCATCATGCATGTTTCTTTGTCCAGTCTTAAAAATAGTAGTTTCACCAAGGCCTGCGTAAATGCTATTAGAACTAACTATTTTTCTCTTATGAGATTCATCCAATGAAACACTGTGTTTGACCACACCAAATCCAGGAGGTGGCCCTGCCTTCATTCGTAGGTGAGGCATAACATCCCCAAGTGGCAAAAAAGGTGCATCCGCTGGAGAACTTGCATGACGGACTTGCAAATCAATGCCAAAATAGCCTGCTTCAAACCACCCAATAAGATCACCACCAGAAAAAGGACCCTGAATTTGACCTTGGGGATCTTTGTAGTATAAAGAAAGATCTTCTGGAGAAGGGGGCTGCAAATTCCTGGCAATTAACATATCCTTGGAACTAAAAGGATCGCCTTCTTTCACAGATTCAGTTGATTGCCTTTTAGTATACAAATCACCCTTTGTATCCAAATGAAAACCAATTCCTTCAGTGTTTTGCCATTGACTGCCATCTCTGTAGAATAAAGGGGCAACAGTAACATTATTCTTAGATTCCACATCTTTCTGCAAATGGAAGGACCTCATATCTAACTCCATTGGTCCAACTCCCAAAGAAAAATCTTTCCGATCATGTGCAGAACTATGTATATGGTCCCCAGCTGACTGAGATCTTCGTGGCACAACATAACGAGATGAACTTTCCAACCAGGTCGCTTCTTTAGTAATCATTTTAGCAGCACTTTCTAGCTCTACAAAGAGCAACAACAAATGTCAGAAAATAAAAATTGCATCCAACAAAACACAAGATTGCCTTGAAACAAAAATGATGTTGAAAACAAAGAGAAGATTGGTATGATTCATCAACTGCAGGTAGGAAATGACAAAAATACTTATTATAAATGCTTGAATTTAAACATAAGATATGAACTGATTACTGAAGAACGTGAAAAAAAAACTGTATCCCAAATCTTAAATTCTTGGCTAAAATCAATGTACCTTTTTCATTTACTTCATTTGGCTGAAATAAAGAGCTATTCAAATTTGCGTCCACCTTTGAAAATTGTCCAAGCTGATAGTACCGTTTTTCGTATGATGGGCTCTCCAAAGGGCCACAATTCTCACTTTTAGTATTGTCAACGTTATCATCTTTACAACCATCATCAGAAGTCAGTAGATCATGTCTACTACCTGTCCCCAAAATTTTATACAAAACAAAATGATTACTGACTATAAGGAACAATCAAATATCTGGTATGGAATGAAAGTTAGCCAGAATCTGAACAGCACCTAATTTACTTTGTCTAGATAAGACAGTGTCTGGGTTAATTTTCCCAACTGAGCTCTCCTTGGAAAGCTGAGGAGCACCGCTGCTCACAATTTCCCCTTTGTCGATTCCCTTAATGATAACCTACTTGGACACCAAAAACATTAGGAGATGCACAAATAGAGAGCAAGCATTACCAAGAAAAATAATCTAGTTGATTACCGATTCATCAGGAGTAGGAGCAAAAAAAGCTAACGGCTCCAAGGGTTCAACTTGTGTTAGGGAAGGAACTTCAATAAAGTCACCTATTGACAATCTAAGACTTTGTACATCAGATGTCCTGTATATATCAAGCAATTTCATCCTAGTATATCTTAAAGTTGAAAGATCTCCAGATGCACCATCAGGTTTGTCATAGGAAAGACCAAGATGCTGTAAGCGTGGAGCATCACTGTTTGTACTACTCATTATAGGGTTAAACCTTCCACGGCTAGTAGGCAAAGATGATATACCATTTTCTGTTCTTACCCTACTATAGCCAAACGTGTTAGGCTGTTTGACAGGCATCTGTAATTGGTGAGAGGAATCCCCCCTTCCACGACCCAAAAGATAGTTGGACCTCCAAGAACGAGAAGAATGGTCATCTCCTTCTGTCTCTTTTCCATGATTGTTTATGTCTTTTCCATGACTGATAAGATAGGGTACAGGTGCTCCTTTTTCAGAAGTTCCATTACCACCTTTGCTGGAGTCTGACCACTTCTCACGCCAGCTATCAGACTCCTTATCACCTGGACCCCAGCGTGTGTTCCATTTGCTCTCACGACGCTGGTCGCTTTCCTTGTTACCTGAATCATTCCACCTTTCAGATGGAGCACGGCGTGCATCACCAAAATTCTTAGAGGTGTTTTCAGACCAGCGCTCCATCCTGCGAGCTTCACCAGGCTCCTTGTCTCCCTCCCTCCAACGGTCTCGTCGAATGGCAGAATTAGTTTCCCTTTCTTCATCATGCCAGTTATCTCGGCGTCCAGAATCTGAGTCATGCAAGATTGGTCGGAAGACATACTTTTTCTTCCCAGTGTTAGTTAGGTCGTCACCGGCTCCTGATGTCTTCACACCATCTAGCCTATTGTCTTGATGAGGGCCTAATTCCTGTATGCACATAAAACTTCAAAGTTAAATGCTATACTAGCATCAGAAATTATTGCTATATAAAAATTGCTGCCGAATGCCTCCACAAGAATGAGAGACAAAGAAAGAAGTAACAAGTGTGAACCATATGAGTCTTACTTCACCACACACAGAATCCTAACCTTACTATCAACAGCTTTTGATATAAGCCACTGAGGAGAAAGAGGTATAGGATTGTCAGAGCCTTGAATGTCTGCAAAAGTCACAACTTCAGTAGAAAAAAAAATTGTGCAATATTATTTCACCTAGTAAAAAAATTGCAAGAGGTAAGGCTCTCAAAATCAAATAATAAAAAAAATCCTTTTATGGCTTAACAGGATCAATAAGACTAGAGAAAAAGCATGAAGAAGCATAAGACTCTGCTGTTCTGCTCATGGATAAACAGTACCCAATTAAACTTTCATTGTGATCAGACAAATATTGCAGAATGACATTGACAGCAACAAGCCAAAAATAAAAATGACACAGGTTAATTCCCAAGTGATTCAAGTCGAAAACATGGATCTAACTATCTCACAGTGATGTGTCCATTTGTGCAAGGGCCAATATTTCTTCATTGCTTATAACGGTGTATCATGCTGCTTGCAAATGACAACTTATTCCAATATGCAAACGCTACATAATGAGATGACACATTTACAAAGAAATAAATCTGTCTCAGTTTGCTATTTCCTAAATTTCATAATTTGACATCTTCCTTCCTCTATGTGATACACAGCAGAAAAAAAAAATCTAGACAGACTATTACCCAGATGTCAAACACTGGTTGCACCTTTCTTGAATGGTTATTTTACTGTCAAACTCAATAAGACATAGATGAATAGATGTCAAACACTGGTTGCACCTTTCTTGAAGGGTTATTTGATAGTCATACTCGATAAAACTTGAACTCAGATGAATCATTGACAGGTCTGAATCGGTAGACCAATCTTCCAAGTTCCAACAGCACTTTTTTTTTCTTAATCCTTTTTCTCTATAATCCTAAACCACTAAAACAGACAGACACTATGGCATATGTCTTGATCCTGTAAACTCCAAGCAAACCAAGTACAACTGGCCATAAGGGACAGAGAAACAACAATCATATGTTAACAATGTCAAATGCAGGATAATTTAAAAATCAAATTAAAAATATAAAATATGCAAAGCTCCATAAGGATGAAGGACACTCCAATACATGGTGAAAGATCAATGATTCTTCTCGGCCATGCACTACTTTTGTGACCACTCAGATATCAGAAAAGCAGCAAGATGCCTTTCCACCTTGCTTGGTTACCTACCTATAGTCATAGGGACACTCGATTTTTTTTCCTTTTTTCTTGTTCCCCCAAGTGCCAAAAGAATAGATTCTACATTTGTACAAATTGAATCAGAGGCGCCATCCTGTCACAATAATTCTTGTCTTCCAGACTCTCTTCAATGGTGTGAAGCAACGACACAAATTAACGGAGAACATGATCAACAGTCCAAACTTTGCTCCATTCTTATAGAGTAGAAGGATTAAAATTGTTACCGCAAACCAGATCAAGATTCGCACGATTGTGACGAAGAAACAAAAAATCAGCTGGTCAACAAGTATGGTGTTTTCCAGAAAAATTAGCGGTAGAACGAAACATCCAACGGAAAGACCAACAGCAACAAACACCGAAACCCTAGAAAAAGGAGGAGAATCGTCTCAACGCCAAAGAACAAGAGCGCTCAAGTCGCGACGGATTTCAGACGAGGAGACACGGAGCACGGGCACCCAAACCAAGAGACCCGGTAACGGAGCTAGGGTTTCCGCGTGATCGGCGGAGGCAGAGGCACAACCTTTGGGGTTTTGGTTTGGCGGGGCCTCCACGGTCAGGCCACGGCGGGAATCGGCATTACTGAGGTTGGCCATCGTCGGCGGCGGAGGTCGGTGCTCGGAGGCGGAAGGGAACCGTTGAAGACTCTCTCTCTCCCTTGCTCTCGCTCTGTGGTGGCTGCACGCTCGAAGGGGAAGGCATCGACGAGGGGGAATAAAAAGAGGCCGTGGGGCAAGCGCGACCCGGTCTGGCGCACGTTGGCGCGACCCTCGGAATGTTTAACCCACCGGGAACATCCCACGGTCCAAGTCAATCAAAATCCACCGTCGATTCAACGATCCGACGGATCATCTCGCTACCTTCTTTCGCTCGCCCGGTTGATCAACCGCAACCGTGCGCCGGTTGACGGAACCTAACCCTAGTGCAGTCTCCACATCTTAATCGCCCGGGGCCGAACCCGTGGGCCCGGCTTGGTCAATCAGGATCTCTTTCATGGGTCCCGCCTTGTATAACGCTTAAGGTACGGGATCGGGTGAAATCAACTACTTTGCACGACCACGTACACTCCCCACGGTTACGATCCCCGCGGGGACAAAGAAATCCGACCGCTCCTCGTGCGGCAACAATCGATCAAATGGTGAGAAAGAAGACTAAACCGACAAATCAACAATCGTTCGGCCTTTCCGGATCCCCAGTGGTTCAGACGCGAAGCAACGTACCGTTTGTGGACCTAACTGGTACGGGTCCGAGTTGGACTCGGGTCCCAGGAAAGTTCCCAATCCTATTGAAGCTAGAGCGTTTATTTGATTGATGTGCCATGTCATGCAATTTTGAATGCTTAGATTCCAAGCAAATGCTAATTGTGAACATTTATTTAATTGAATACATTGAATCACAAAATGTAGTGGAAAAGGAAGAGAAAAATTGTAGCCATTACTATCTTTTCACTCTTGAAATCTTCTTGAGCATACACTGTCGAGATGCCGTTCTTAGACATCGTCTGGGCCTGCCTGCTTCTTCACTAGGGTCGGAGGATAGGAGGCTGCGGCTCCCGGAGGCGGCAAGGGGACGCCGTAGACCTGCGATCCGACGCCGGCGCGGACATCCTGCCGCCCCTTCTTCCTTCCCAGGAAGTAGCAGCCGAATGCGAGCAGGATGGCGAAGAGGATGAGAGGGAGGGAGATGACAATGACGAAGCCCATCACTGCCCCAATTCACAAGATTCCGCCGCTGCTGATTGCAGAGAGAGGAGGAAGACGAAGAAGAAGAAGAGAGATACTTGGATGCAACGATGGAATTGGAAGGTGTTGATCGGCCAAAGGCACATGAGCGAGATTTAAGTACTGCGTACGGGGATCTCAGGTCACACTCCGTGCAGTGATTGACTGAGGAAGTAGCCAAGTCATATGTCATTATGCCTCTGTGACCGTTGTCCAACGTTCAAATGCTTTGCAGGTTTGACATCACTGTGATGGACTTGATTAACACTGCAGTGAGACTAAAGGCTATGAGTGTGTCTTCTTTGCTCATCTCTCTCAATGTAATATATTACTAATCTGACAGCAGTGAGACTTGATTATAAGTTAAGCCGAGTTATCGGGTTCGGATATCCACTAATCAAAACTAGATTTGGATTCGAAAATTAAATATAGCTTTAAAATTAATCGGGTTCGGATCCGGGTTCGAGGATAAAAGTAGCGGGTGAATCCTACCCGTTACTGTTATTTACCCCTTCTTCCCGCTTCGATCCAAGGATTAGGGTTCTCTGCCTCTGAGAGCATCGTCGAGGACGAAGCTCACCCACCATGGACGACGAGTATGAGGGGTTGGAGCGGTTCGGGATGGAGAACGACTACGAGGGCGGGGAGTGGATCGGCGGAGAGTTCTATTACCGCCGCAAGAAGGAGCGCCCCGTACAGACCAGGGAGGACGCCATCTACGGCACTTTCGCCGCTGGCTCCAGCGATTCCGACTCCGACGGAGGTGGCCGCCACTCCCGGAAGCGCCGGAAAGGCGACCTCATCTCCAAGCCTGACCTATCCAAGCCCGTCCACTTCGTCTCCACCGGCACCGTCATGCCGGACCAGGAGATCGATCGGAATCTCAAGGAAGAAAGCGAACGCGGTGCCGAGGCCTCCAATCCTGTGCAGGGGTTGGGATGCGGCCTGGGGTTTCAGGCCGACAAGAAGGATGCCGAGGGTGATGAGGATGACGAGGATAACTTCCTCCCGACGGCCTTTGGGAGGAAGATCAAAGAAGGGGCACAGCGCCGGGAGAAGGAGAAGAAGTGGGAGAAGGAGAAATCTAAGTTGGCAAAGCCGCTGGGGAGAAGAAGCGGATCGAGTGCAGATGACGTTGGGAAGTTTGAGGTGCACACGAAGGGCATAGGTTTGAAGCTCATGAAGATGATGGGTTACAAAGAAGGATCTGGATTGGGGAAGAGTGAGCAAGGGATCGTTGCCCCTGTTGAGGCCAAGCTTCGCCCAAAGAACATGGGCATGGGGTTCAATGACTACAAAGAGGCTAAATTGCCAGCTGTGGACGAAGCACCAAGGGAGAAGGCGACTGTTGCAGTAGCTTCAGGACGTTCAAAGGAGAAGAGGTGGCTAAAGCAGAGACAAGGGAAGTTGAAAGCCAAGATTTTGACGGCTGATGAGCTGCTTGCTAAAAAGCAGGAAGAGGGTATTGAGGTTGTTCAGAAGGTTCTCGATATGAGGGGACCACAAGTTAAAGTTTTGACGAGCCTAGAGAATTTGAACATGGAGGATGAGATGAAACAGAACGACTTGCCCATGCCTGAGCTTCAGTACAATGTGAGGCTAATTGTGGACTCTACCGAGGCTGACATACAGAAGCTGGACCAGGCACTGAGGAGGGAGAGGGAGAAGGTGGTGAGCTTGCAAAAGGAGAAAGAGAAGATTTTGAAGGAAGAGGTGAGGCAGAGACAGCAGCTACAAGTGATGGAGATGATAGCCGGAGTATTAGAAAGGATTAAAGAGGATAACTTGTCTGGGGCATTGACACTTGATTCACTGCTTACTACTTTCAGAGACCTAAAAGAGAGGTTCAGGGAGGACTACAAGCTCTGCAATATCTCCTGTATTGCCAGTGCATTTGCATACCCCTTATTGCTTCGGGTGTTTCAAGGATGGGATCCATTGCAGAATCCCTTGCATGGCATGAGTCTTTTGTCTTCTTGGAGGGATTTGTTGCAAGGGGATCAACCTTATGATTATTCAGAAAGTCTTATGGCTGCTTCTCCTTATGCCCAGCTTGTCAGTGAAGTTATTCTCCCTGCAGTCAGGATATCAGGGACTAATACTTGGCAGGCTAAGGAACCAGAATCGATGCTTAGATTTTTGGAAGCATGGGAAAGGTTGCTACCCCCAGTGGTTCTGCAGTCAATTTTGGAGAATGTGGTTATGCCGAAGCTAACAGCCGCTGTTGATTCTTGGGATCCACGCCGTGAGACTGTTCCAATCCATGTGTGGGTTCACCCATGGCTTCCCTTGCTAGGACAGAGATTGGAAACCTTATACCATACAATTCGCTACAAGCTAGGTAGTGTCCTTCATGCTTGGCATGCAAGTGATGCATCAGCTTATGCTATACTTTCTCCATGGAAGGATGTCTTTGATGCAGCTAGTTGGGAGCATCTGATGGTCCGTTATATTGTCCCAAAGTTAAAGATTGCCTTGCAGGATTTTCAAGTGAACCCAGCAAATCAGAATTTGGATCAGTTTAATTGGGTGATGACATGGGCATCCGTAATTCCAATTCACCATATGGTCCACATGTTGGAGGTTGATTTTTTCAGCAAGTGGCAGCAAGTGTTATACCAGTGGCTGTGCTCAAATCCTAATTTCAATGAAGTTATGCAGTGGTATATGGGTTGGAAGGGGCTTTTCCCAGCAGAATTGCTTGCCAACGAGAGGATTCGAATGCTTTTAAGTGCGGGTTTGGATATGATGAACCAGGCGGTAGAAGGCATGGAAGTGGTTCAACCTGGTGCTAGAGAGAATGTCAGCTATCTAAGAGTTACAGAAAAGAGGCAGTTTGAAGCACAGCAGCATGCAGCAGCTTATTCATCAGTCCATGTTAATGGCTCAGGCAGCATGAATGAAATGAGCTTTAAGGAATCTATAGAGGCTTATGCAATGGAACATGGCTTGCTCTTCTTACCAAAAGTTGGTAGATCTTACAATGGTCTTCCGGTATATGGTTTTGGCAATGTGAGCATATGCATAGACTCAGTGAAAAGACTGCTCTATGCCCAATTACAGGAGGGAACTGAGCGATGGAGTGCTGTGTCACTCACACAGTTACTGGAGATGCATCAAAATGCCACTCATCGTTGAATTTACTCTCACCTCTGGATTCCTTAATGGTTTTTGATGATTAAATATATTTGATGTAGTTGTTCTTCTGAAAGCCTTGCCTCGTTTGGTTAGCTGCCATTTTTATGTTGCCTTACATTATACCAAATATATTTAAATAAAAACTTGTTCATTGTTTCACTATTTACTAAACCTTTACTTTCTCCTTGTTTGTTTACATCTTCATTATTATATTTTTTGCTAATCTTTTTCTTGGTTGTGATAGATTTGTTTAAAACCTACAGGCAATGGTTTTCACTAGCTTATTTAGAGTAGCGGTTTGGCACTTTAGTTGCTTATGTAGCTTGTTCTTAAGAGTACTCAAATTATCTTAGTTCATTTTGTCGTTGCTGCCTTTGGATATTGTACCTCAATTAATCAGAAAATGGTAAATTTGTTGGTGATCAAGTTACTGTAATTTTGACTCATGTTTGGAATTCATGATAATTGCCTAACTCTAATTTCTTTTGCAATTTCCAGATTGGTCACTAGGGCTGTTTATTAACCCCAATAGCAGGGTAGTTGAGGAAAATTCTTTTATCCATGAAATACGTTTCTTAATTTTGTTTCTTTTCACTTTTTTTAGTATTTGGTCATATGACTATACTGCAGTCGCTAAGTTAATCTGTAGTTTTATCCAGTTTCGGTTTTTAGGTTATTGGACGGAATGCAATGAATTGTCCCAAGATTTGAAGCATTTACAACTCTATTAAGCTTACATTATATAAAGCTTGAATTATTAATCAGGATTATTAATATTGGTGGGGTTAGTTTCTTTGGAATGGCTTGGTGATGTTGGGTTGTGGGTGGTCATTGACTCTGTCAGTCTTATGATTAAAATTAGATTCAGTGGTGTAATGGTTTATTGTAGTTTGACGGTTCAGTTTATATTGTGACTTCAAAGATGATGGCTTGTGCAGGTGTTGGATAGCCACTAGGCCGGAGGAAAATTAGATTCGGTGATGTGCTGTAAATGTTGGGTTCTGTTTGAACTTTTTTGGTGCCATGCATCAATTGTTTCTTGCGTCCAGTTTCCTCTAGTATAAATGGTGCACTAGAGGTAAAACTGAATGTCTCGACAATGGATTTGTGGTAGCACTCTACAGCGGAGAAACAAGAATTTTTATAGTTTGGTCATTGGTGTTCCATGTTACTATGGTGTATAGACCTGTGGTTGGTGCATTCGTTTGCTTAGCTATTTGCTAAACAACATGAAGTCTCATGGAGCATTTCTCTTCCATACCTTTTCTAAGTCTTATTTTATTCTGGCCTCTGTCAAGCGACCATGGTATATACTCCCAGCTCTCAGTAATTTTATTTTTCGTCACCCCTGCATGCATGAAGACTAGCATACCTGTGGAGTCAAACTGTCAGGTTAGAAGTGCGTGCTCTGGAAGTTGTTGGTCGGATACAAACTTATTGGTATGACTATCAAAAAAATAAGTGCTGCTTAAGTTTTACAACAAATCAGCAGGAAAATATCAATATATATAGTGTACCATGTGGATTACCCGTCTTGGCCGTCTGTGACTTGAACCTTATGCTGGCTTGCTAATGTAAAACAACTCTCGATCTTGCCAGGCTGTTGATTCTAATTCCCCTCCGACTACAGATTGAAATATCATTCCAATCTCCGTTTCTTGCTGTGGCTAAGCCTAATTGGATTTATCTCCCTTTCTTTTGCTACTTAGTTGTTTCTTGCATGGATGTTTCTTTTTGCTGCAGCGGCATATGCTGATTATAAACAACTATCAAGGACTTCTCTTGCTGATTTGGTGTAGTATTCTAGAACGAATAATAGCAATATTTCAGGATCATTGAGATGACAATGTTATAACATGAAAATGGATAGAGATATTGGCTTCTGTTCCGTCTAATGGAGTCACGGTTAATGAAAGAACAGTGAACTGCAAGATCTCATATTCATCATAATTGGAACAATTTGTGACAGTTGATGCAAATGCTTTGATGACCTTTACTTAAAACTTTAGGTGTTGCAGTTAACTATCTTGTGGCCTATCTCAATGACAACAAAAGAACCATGTAGCCAACCCAAATAGTTGGGATTTTACGGCCCTGTTGCTGTTGTTGAGTTAACTATCTTGTGGAATGCTCTTTTTCTTTTGGTACAACTGGTTGCTCTTGAGCAGTGATTTAAAAAGGTGCTCAGGCGCTCGGGCAAGGCGAGGCAAGGCCCGAGCACCTCATATAAGGGTCAGGCAGCATCGCCTAGGCGCTCGCTCGAGCCTAGGCGCTGGGCACTTCGGGCAAATGCCCGGTTAATATAAGGTAATCGGGTTCAATTAAATGTGCATTAGTTGGTTCGATTGAACCAACTAATGCACACAATTACCTCAAAACTTATGTGCAACCTCGACTCTCAACCCTAGCATACGGTTTCTCCCTCTACCTTCGTCGTCGACGATTTCTCCCTTTGCATCCGTCGTCGATGATTTCTCTCTCTACCTTCGTCGTTGACGATTTCTCTCGCTACCTCTGAGTCTTCCTCTATCGTCGATCGAGTCTCCTCAGCTTCCGTCGTTGCTCACTATCTGCCGCTGTTGTCCACTACCTACTGTTGTCCGCGACTCTGCTGTTGCTACTACTACTACTATCCGCGACTCTGTTGCTACGGCCGTTATCCGTTGCTTCTCTTCTGAGTTCTAACTTTTCACTGGGTGATATTTTTTATCCCTTTAAATAGTTATACTCTTCCCTTCTAACTACTGTTAACAATAAATAATATACTATTAACAGTAGATTATTAATTACTATACAAAATAATCTTTATTTATTAGATTAATAATATTATATATTTTTAATATTTTAATATTTTAGAGCGTCTCGCTTCCCTCGGGCGAGCACCTAGCGCCTTGGGCGTTTTAGGACCTTGATGCCTAGCGTATTGAAGTTCCGTTGTCATATTGAAGTTCTCATTTTGGATTTGACATTTTTTCTATGAATATATGAATGATATCTCTCCTAACCTATTCTTCAGTCTTCCTTCCATACAGTTTCAGATCAACTTGGACAGTTTAGCAGATATTTTACAGTGCGCATCAATAGAGTAGTCTCTATGCATCTTGTTCTTTTTACATTGTCAGCATATTTTAGGGTTTCCTTAAGGTGTAATTGGCTTTTTTCCGATGAAGTTGCTAAACAATTTGAGTGTTAATTGAACATGTCATTGAAACAGGTCATGACTTGTGGGTTCTCTATCCTCACTGTTGCTTGTGAATTTCAAAGGCCATCAATGATTCTTAAACCCGAAAGGTCTTATGACTTGTTTAAACTTGTTGGAGATCTAGATGCATTAAACATGAGAAGTTCTGCCATTTCTTTGAACTACAATTCTAAAATTTTATAGCACATAACATGGTAAGTGTTACTTCTAACCATCTTTCCTCCCTCTTTTCTTTCCTTTTTTTTTTCCTTTCTCCTTTTCTAGAGAAGGACAATGCTTGATAGATTTTCGCTTGTCTGCAGGGTCGAAAATATATTATTTGAGTGAAGTCAAGCCGTAAAGTGATAGCAGCATACTGGCATGCAATTTCTCCTCATCCTGGTCTTTGTGGTAAAGAAGCTTGGTACCTTTCTATAGCCTCATTTCTTGTTGATGTTTTCTGTTTGCTATCTCATCCCTCTTTTCACTAGCTTGATATTGTTGTAAGATGCAAAATTTTTTAGCAAGACTATATTTGATCTAGTCAGTGAATGATGAGCACCAATTTGCAGCCATTTTCTCCAGTTGATCCTTCCCCATATCACCTGTTATATGATTTGCATTGAACAACTTTTCTCAGTGCCTTTGTATGACTGATAGAAATTTCAGTGTAAAGACAACATTTTGTTAAATTGACACAAACTGTGCCAATGATATGTTTAGTGCCGGTTTATATGCCAATTTGCCAAGTCCTTCTCTTTTTTTTTTTTTTTTCTTTCTTTTAAACTGATATGTATGACAGAAACTCTTTGAATATACATTACCAGGTGGAGATAATTTATTATAGGCTGTTACATGTTCTGAATATTTTTGACTTCTCCCAGTATCATTCTTTTTATATATATCGAGGTCTACTGCTTATACCTGATGTTAATTCTAATCGAGTTTGGGATTAGATTCTGAAATTAAATCAATTACATCGATAATTAGTGTGAGTCAATTGAATGAAATTTATTAATACTCTGCTCATCAAAGAAAAGTAGTTACTCAAGTCAGGTACTGGGTTGAATTTGCTTATATCATATCTCATATCTGGTTTTATCTTTATCCTTTGCTGCATTTCTCATATATTGGTCAGAATTATTCATAAGAATTAAAGGTTTCTATTCATCCTTTTAGCAGAGTAGGAGTCCTGATACAAGTTCACACAAATCAAACAGAATGGCCTGACCTTTGCAAATGATATCACTTTAGAAAATTCCCTGCTCATGAACTGGCCAATCATGTGTTAGAGAATGCATCTTCAACACAGTACTTCTTTCCAATAAATCAATCGACAACGAGAAACTATTGACCACATGTGGTGTTGAGGTTGCTGATTCATTTGGTAGTACATCTGCTTAAGGTGGGAACAAATTCCTTAGAGGTTAATACAGGTCAAGTACCTGCAACATTTCCATGATTAAAGTTCTCAAAGCAATCTTTAGTTAGATCATCAGATTAAATTGTTGATACTACACCTGTGAAAGAATAAAATATCGACGACTCTGCATTATGGCTAAGTATGAGTTGAGACAACCATCAAACACTACCTAAACGCTAATCCAGACAGCCTGCAGAAGAACGAAAAGAAGAGAAGCATTTGACAGAACAATTGCTTGATTATTGGAATTTCAACAAATTTGACCACAATAACTGTTGATTTATGTGTCCAGACCAATCTCCCCTCTCCAGTAGGATGAGCCTAAAGTCAAAGCTTAGCTGCTCCATATCTTGATCGAGAATTGGCAGAACTCAACAGATGAATGAACGTTCCTCTGTGAAAGGACCATAAGAATCTGACAGCTGCTACCTAATGAGAACATAATCACATGCCCAGAAGATGTGATGTAATGCATTTCATCTTAGTAGACTTCAACATGCCATTGCTTATTCTTCTTAAGCTGAGAGAGCTTAGCATCCCAACTTTCTCCTCTCTGTTCCGCCACCCTCTTTAGTGTATCTTGAATTCCAGGCATCATCCCTTTCAGACCGCAAAAGTAAATGTGTGCACCTCCATCTAACAGCTTGAAGATTTCATCACTGTACTCCTCGATCTTGTCCTGGACATACATCTTCCCACCATTCTTGTTCTTCTGTTCCCTGCTGAGAGCCTTATCATACCTAAACATTTCATGGGGTACTGGTTAAGCCACAATATAAAGGAACTTTAATAACCAATATGATGAGAATGTAGAGCATTGTCCAATTACCTAAAGTTATCAGGATAGTCTTTTAGGTAGCTGCTAAACTCAGCATCATAGAGAAGGCTGTCAGTATTTGCAACCCCTAGGAAGAGCCATGCAAGGCCACCAAACTTGTAAGTGGTCACAGCTTCCATGAACATACGGCGAAGGTATCCACGGAATGGAGCGACCCCTGTCCCTGTCGCGATCATGATATGGGTGGCATTTGGATCACCCTCTGGTAGCAGCATAATTTTCCCAGAAGGTCCTGCAATAGTATGTAAAATCCCAATAAATAATCAGTAAACTCGATTATCACAAAAGAATAACCAAGTTAGTCACCTTGCACTTATAATTTTAATTTCTGACTTCCTGACTTGAGTACATTGAAGTAATTCAGAGAATTTTCTTCAGAGAAAAGAAAACATCTACAGAATATTATTTGACTTTAAACAAACATGTAATACCTGTGAGCTGAATCTTGTCTCCTGGCTTTGAGTTGCAAAGAAAATTGCTGCAAGTGCCATTCTTTGAAGGATCCTCCTTTCCAGTCTCTGGATCATAATAGATAGCTCGTCGGACACATAAGCTGGCCGTCTTGCCATCAAACGAATCCCCATACCTAGTTGATGCAATAGAGTAGAGACGCACATTGTGGGGAGATCCAGGTTTCTTTGGGTTCTCACCCTGCAATAATAAATCGATACAATCAAAGAATAAAAATATCACAAAACAATAATCAGATATCAATAAACTAAAATTTGCTTCTGAGAGCAGGAATAACTCACAAGCACCTCATTGTTCTAGTTTAAATTTACGGGCAACAAAAACACTAAAAGATGATTCATGCATGATGCAAATTATAAATGTCTAAAGAGGGCAGTACTATACTTACTAATAGCTCAGCCTTTAGAAAGGAGCAACAAGGTTGCAATTGAGTGTCAATGTGTGTCTTGGTAGAAAAGTGTCAAATTTGTCACAAATATTCAGTCTCTTTTGTTGGTTATGATCATAGATAACTATCTAAAGGGTGAGGAAAGAGAAACATGTCTTGTATGAGTTGAGTGGGTATAATGAGAAAATGGACATGGAAATGGAAGTATAACATATATAAAAAAAGACAATTAATTGAGAGAGGAAAACCAAGTAAAATTTCATAACCTCCACAGGGAGGCAAAAGAGGAGGAGCTAACATTAATCAAAACTTGAATTTAGAGATGTCTTGGAAGCAGGCAACAAGAAATAGGTACTTACAGGAGGAATGATGCCATAACTTTGCCCTTCCCAGTAAGGTACATTGCCACCATGATCAATCACAATATGGCATGTCTCACCAGGCGCTTTCGGACCAACAAGCCTCTCAACTGAGACAATTGTTGCTGTGTACGGTTCTTTGGGTTTGTACAGATTTAGCGGGGGCTCATTAGCATTCTCAAGCTCCAAAGGTTGAACTGGAATTTTACTTCGGACTGCTTGTTGGACAGACATAGACATCACCTTGAACTGGTATTTTGTTGATGAATACCTGCTCTTCAAGTTTACAGATGACAAAGTAATCCATAATTTATTGTCGAAGCGAAGTTTATTATGATCCTGAAAGAACAAAACAAAACCAGGGCCATCAATCTTGACATTGTTTGCAAGATAAAGAAAAAGGAAGATAATTCCAACAGTGTAATTGTTCTGAAGATTAGGCTGGAAAGATTTAATTGAGTTTCTAACGATCAATGTGACCAATGAATCTACATGCAATATAAGGTAATAATAATCAAGAAGAATTTTTCTTCCATGGGAGAAGTAAGTGATATCAGCCATAGTTCAGAATTAGTTAGTGTCATGCAGATGCAATTCACCAAATTCTGAACACATATTTAAAGAGTCTGCAAGGAAGACAAAAAACATTGATAGTGTAAGGCAAAAAGATTAAGGCACCAAGCTAACAAATAAAACATGAGTTGTGAAATCATTCGATCAAAGAATCCAGTAGGTAAGTTACAGCAAATCTTCATGTTATTCAAATCATCTGTTACAGTGATTTTATGCCAGGCATCTCTTTGAGGTTTGAAGAGTCAGGTTAATGGTCTTTTAACACATTGACTTCGGGTCCCTTGCATATTAGAGAACACTTGGAACAAGAGAGAACAGAGAAGAGCAAGGTTGAATCTTTTTCCCTTGTCATTTTCCAGCCAGTATCCAATTTCAATCCGAAGCCCGGAAGAAATGAGGATTGTATCAGAAACACCATAAAATTTTGTCGAATCTTGGTTTTGTCAGATCTTATGAGCATGGATCTATACTGAAATGAATAGCTCAATAGCATGAAAAGATCCATACTTTCCAGCAACTTAATGACCTAATGTTCAATCGCTTGCAATTAGTCTATCACAATAGCAACAAAGCACTTGCCAACATCTAATCTCGACAAGCATCAAAATATCACCTTGAATCCGGTTTTCCTCAGCGACGCATCCGTTCTGACTGATGGCGACACGGATGCCTGCCAAAACAATCAAACCAGAGATCGCTACATCAGACTCTTCAGATGAGATGAATCGACAACCAAACTCTCCAAGAAAACGACGCCAAACAAAATCAAGATTTTTGTACGACAGTGAGGGATAGGAGCGATCGAGATTACCCGACCTCCTAAAGCGTGCGCCATGGTCGCGAGATCGCTAGTCCTCCTCCACCTCCTGCTGCTCCTTATATAGAGGGTTTAGGGATCGGGAGAGGGGAGAGGGAACCCTTCGCAACGAGGAAGGGGCGGGCAGCAAAGCAGCCCTTCGCTTTCCTCTAATCTCACCACCTTCCGCTATGCTTCGAACTACCGCATTTCCGATAACACCCTCACGTTCGTACGAATACCGAAGTCCTCCGGCATGGTTGGACCATTTTACCCTCCCTCGTATTCGTACTATAATAACCCGACATTGCCCTCGGTCTTCCTGTGCACAACCGTTAGATGGGACATCGACGGCTAAAGGATAATCCATCACAGGGGTGTAACAGTAATCATGTTATTCGAGCTTGCGGTGTTCGTGTTAGACGACTTTACCCTCTGAACGAGCTATATTCTCAGGACTGTGTCCTTTGGATCGAGACAGACAACCGTCCGTTGGAGCATCGACGGCTGAGGAACACTACATCATAAGGGTAGAATGATAATTATAGTACTTGTATGACCTTACGTCTCCATCAAGGGACAATTCCACTGTAGGTGAATGGGAGGGTGAGGGAATCTCGCAACATTAGACATAATATAGTGAAAGTAAATAAACCCTTATATAAAATTTATCCACAACAAATTGGTAGGCATTTAGAAATGTTTGATTTTCTATAAATAAATTATTATTATTATTATTATTTTATTAAGTTATCCTTATCAGAAAATGAAAGAAAAGAAATCCCTATTAAGTTCATTATTCGTTCGTCTCTTCAACATATTTGCTCAATTCTAATATCATATTTTTATTATATTATAAAAATAATTTGTGCAATCTCTAAAAACTCATACTATATTGGTTGGACTGGACATTAGTAAAATAAAATAATAAATAAATAAATAAATAAATAAATATACTCAGTGCATAAAATTTTCGTCAATATGGATTCGAGAAGGATCAGATAGTATCAGGAAAATAAAATTAGTTGATATAAATTAAAATAGAAACTTTATTAGATAATGTTTTTTTGTGGTAGACTATCAATATATAAAAGATGTACATAAGGTTTCACACCATGCTTTCATGCATGGCCATCGCCATGGCCATAGGATATGTACATGCATAGCTCAGTGGCGTTTTCGTGATTAGACGTATATGCAGAGTCGTATTTATTTAGATAGCGGGGGGACGTCATGCGCGTGCTCGCCGCCTGCTGCCGTCTCTCTGACACGGATGCGGTGAGCAGCGTGGCTTTTGAGGGGAGGTGGAGGATGCTGTTGAGAGCACGAGGGAGGGCTTACGACGATGTGAGTCGCGGTCCGGCCTTCCGCGGCGGGCCCCGCCGCCGGACAGCGATGTGACAGGCTGAGAGCTCCGCCGCGTGATTCCCGGCCAAGAGCTGAGGAGATCACTTCTGATGGAGAGATGGAGGTGATCCGGACAAAGCAGGCAATCTCTTCCGCCTTCAATTCCATTCTCTTTTCGCTGATGTTTGCTGCGATGGGACGTCCCGGACCGTCTGATTTGCGCGGCAGCGGCGGCGGGCGGCAGCGGCCGTGCGTCTCCCGGCTACGGAATTGTCCGCCGACGGCGGTGATCAACGGCGCATCTGTGAATCGGAACATCGCGAACAGCAGGCCCAACAGGAGGGTCCCACCAAAGGGTTTTTGACAAAGCAGCGGACGGGTATATGATAGGGTAGACAACCAGAGGGCGATGACAGCGACGCTCGGTCTCGGATCCTATGTTTGGACCGCTACACCATGCGATCCCAGAAGCAAATCCTAGCCGCTCACCGGTGAACACATGGCATCGGGATATCCGGGACAGGATTGTTCCCATCATCGACTGGTTTACCCACTGCAAATCGGGCGGGTCCCACACGAAGCTCGTCAAATGACAGGGCGGGGTAACGCCACGGGTAGCCTGCATCAGTGAACGAACCGGCGCTCGCTGTCGGATCACATGTTCGATTCGCATCAACCACGAAAATTGCAGCACACGCGGCCGGCGAATCCTTTTTGAGAGTTTCGTACCACAGACGCTGGCCTTATCTTGTCGGGCAGCGAAGGCGTCGAGGGTTCGACGACAGGCCGGCCAACATCCCTGACATCATCGCACGGCGCACGGAGGAGCATAACGTTGCAGGGCAAATCGCGGCCGTTAATGGCGGCTGATGGGACGGTTCCGCAGCGCTTGAGCCGGTGAAAAGACCGCTCGTTCTCCTTCCCGTGTTAGTGTCGTTTACCGCACTGCTTTTACCTGCATGAAGCTGCCGCCGCTGCTGCTGCTCCCAGAAACAACGTCAAAGAGGAGCCTTTTCTGGATCACAGGACAGCTTCGATTCAAATGTATTCATGAATAGCATTCAATCCTCTCTTATCACTATACTTCAATCCTGGGAACAAGAACAAGCAGGCCATCACCACTCACTGATAAGAGAGAAGATGAAACATATATAACAGAGTACGCCCATTGGATCACATTACAGAACAGTCATTTTCCGCCATATAGTATCTTGGTAGAGCTTAAAAGTTTGGCAGTAGCTTTTCAGAAACCATGGCTTCAAGCAAAAGGGATGAGTTCTCAAGTTCCATCCACTACTAGATAGTTTAGAGGACTAGACCTGCTCTAGGCATTCAAACAAAAGACCAGTTCACAAACATGAAAGCCAGACAATGGGGTGAATCATCCTCATCAAGGACTTTCCATGCCACAGCCTGTTCATAAGACGCCGGCCTCCCCATGCTTGACAAGCAGATACCAGCAGGAAGATGAGCAAAGCCCTATCGTGATGCAGAAAGATGTGTCGGTTTCAGGAGGTTTACATAATGCGAAACAGATTGTGAAAGGAAGAAGATACGAGCATCGGTCATTTGCTTACCTGCTGCATGATCTTGGGAAACTCCGAGCAAAGCACCTTCCGACCATTGTCATCAAGAATCTTTTCCAGTGTAATGTCCTGAAGAGCTATCAGGGTGGTTTCCAGCATATCCAGACCAGCTTGATTGGAAAAGGTGAAGACAGGGGCAACCTGCCAAGAAACATTACATTTTGATCATGGTAATATTCATCAAAATTCTATGCCAATTGATCGCCGATAATAGCATTGCAAACCGAGTAAATTTCCCACAAATGCTACAAACTAATATGAAAAGTTAAAAATACATGAAAGTTGACTCCAGATCTAAGATGTGCTAATAAGGCATATGACAGAAAAGTAATGTGCACACTGTGACTTGCCTTCAAAGAACAACACATGATCGCATCCGAATGGTGCCAAAGCAATTTCAGCGATGAATCATTTGCTTGCGAGTCCACCTGAAAGAGCTCAGCTCCTGTATGAACCCTGAAGTGATTGAAGCCAATCCATTAGACAGATAACAAAGAAATTTAACTCAAGAACTATAGATGATGTTGCAGATGGATAAATTTTCAAATCAATTTTGATTGTTGCATTTATGTGATCAAAGTGTGCAAGTAGAATGCAACGCATGATACGCTACTATAACTTTTAAGTTAATGGACCATAAGATGTTATAGTAGTAAAATATAGAACCACATCAAGGACACAATTGGATCACCGGTAGCTCTGAGAAATCCATCGTGCCAGAGTGTGAGCTTCTGGAGAACCAGGTGGGTGCTTAACACCAATCTGACAACCAGGACGAGAAGGTGCAATTGCCATCGCAACTCTCTGCACTGAGGTGACCACACTTCTAACATATTGCCGGGCCATTGCTGCCACACTATCTCGGAGGTGATTCTCATAGGTGAACTGGAAGGCTATTGTGAGGACTGATCGCAGGTTATATGTAGTTGAAGCAGTCTCATTAACAGAGCGTGATGTGGCACCAGATCCAACTTCTAGTGTGGATGCCAAATCAAGTGTTCGTGTAGTGGCCGGAGAATCCTGTAACATTGTTGAACAAGATGAAGGTAAACATTGGAGGAAGTCGTGGGGTAACTGGTCAAAGTTTTGATTTGATTAATTAAACAAAATTCTATCCAGAATTAGTAACATCTATCAGCAGTAGTAAGTACAATCCAAAACTAGATTCATGCAGAAAATGATATAGCTTTTCTAGGTAATTCTAGCATGTCTAACATGTGTTTCATCTCTAGTGAGAGAACAGTCAAAAATCAAAGAAAAAGGCTAGAGAGAATAGTCAAGAAGCAAAGAAAAAGCAAAAACATTTAGGATAAGATTAGCTTTTCTATGATGTAAATGCCTGATTCATATCTAGCCAGAAAATAGTCATAAAGCAAAGAAAAAGAATTAGTTTTTCCAGGAAATGACGTCATTAGAATCAATCTGCAGTAAATTTCTAGAAGACACTTGTGTGAAGATACCCAACTGTTTTAGGGTCCAGCGGTATGACACGAAAACCTGATGGTAGCAAAGGAAGATTATCATCAAAAGATTCATCAATGGGTGCAAAAACCAGCTGAGCACAGGCACCAACAGCATTTTCTTCCACTCCACTGCAAAGCTGCAATCATGTATTTAAGGACAAAATCATTTACCCAAAAAAAGAAGAACTCACTGAATCCGTAGACAGTGACAAGGCAAATTCCACAAGACAAACCTGCAGCAAGTACATATCCCTTGACAAAATGACATCATCTTGGTTAAAACCATTACCCTCAAGCCTAATCACCTCCAAGAACTACAGTTAAGGAATTCAGTGTGTTACATCAGAAGAAAACAACAACGAGAAGTGCAAGATATTGCTTTTAGAACTAAAAGGTGATCTACCTCTTCATTTTCTGCAGTATGTGCAAGAGGAAGTATCACCTGACTGCCCAAGAACCCGCTATTAGGCCTAACACCAGGAACCGCATATGAGCCAGTTCTCAATGATGCAGCAGAATAAGCATCTACACCACAATCAGCCCATTCTGAACGATGTTCCCTCAAAAAGCGAACCAATATAGCAGGTGGTACATTCTACACAGCAAAAAACAGTGAGTCGGTTAATAATATTAACCGAACAAGAAAGAACTTATTGTTGAATACATCCCCGTAGAATGATGGAAAGTCCTGAACTTAAGGGTGAAAACTAAACCTGCAGCAACATTGATGCTTTTGCACAGAGAACACCACCTCCGAGGGTTGAATATATCGCCGAGGGGTTAACATGAGACCCAAAAAGTTTATTTGGGGAAGAATTTATAGCTATTGTCACATCCTCAACACCATCACTTCCCAGTAACGACCAACCATCATCAGCAAATCCATTCACAGCATCATTGAAACCTCTGTGGATAACCATGAAGATTTAGTGTCAATACCTTAAGAAGATGCGGCTGAAAAAAATATGCTTAAGTAAAACATGGCAACTAAGCCAATGACCTGCTCAATCTCTGACTGAAGGCCCTTAAAACAGCAGGTTGCCGGCCCCCACCATATGGAACTTCACCACTGGTCTCTTGAGCAATTTGTTTTAGGTGGCGGAGTGCCTGAAAATTGGCCAAGTGAGACTTCAACATAGGCCGAATGAAATGCTTAGTAAATAAGAAAAGAGACTTACAGCAATGGTTGTTTTCTGTGCCAGTATCTTTGGTGATTCATACAGGGGTCTAAGAACCTCAGGTACACTCCATGGCTAAAACATGAAATATCACATCAGCCAGATATTGTAATAAATCTCAGTAAGAGTAGAAAGCCCAAGAAACTCACATCTAAATCAACATGGTCGACGATGTGAATCATTGACCCACCACCTTCACATGGCCGAATTAAATAGCCACTAGAAAGCATTTCAGCTCTTACAAAATTTGTAGCAGCTGGCCCAGTGGGACCACCAGTTGCAGGAGTCAATGACCTCTCACAGATCTAAAAGAAAAGTCTTGTGTCAAAAGGGTCATCCAAATTTGGAAATGCATGTCAATAAATGATCACCATGTACTGCCACGTCTGGTGATCAAGAACAAAAGCACCAAAGACTCCCATCTCCATATGAAAAAAGTGTCAATTCATAATAGATACACAACTCATACCACAAGACTACCATCTTCCAGTGCTGTAGTATATCTTAGCGTCCAAAAGTCTCGTGCTGCTGCCAAAGTAGTAGGTGCATATGTCTGATTGCAAGAGATTAAAAAAGGTCAAATTAATTTACGAGAAATGAGGAAAAAATAATAAACCTTTCAAACTTCATACGAATAGCAGGATAAGCAAACAAGCACAGACCTGCATATATGTAAGTTCAATATTCCCTCCATTACCAGTGGGAATTACAGTAAGCACATCGAGGCAACGGCAATCACGATACCAAGATGGACGATCTTTGAGAACCTCTGCAACCTATGAAGCCCAGCAAACCATGAATTGCATAACAAAGAAAGAAAATTGCAGCAACAGAAGTTAAGCAATGGAGTACCTTTGTGGGTTCTAGACTCACAAGGCCACAGGCTCGAGCTGCTACCCCACCACAGTTGTGGGAAACAGCAACGATTCCAATAGAATCCGGACCAGGCTATAGTGAACAACGAGAAATCAGTTTGAGTCATATATTTCAGAAACAATCAATTGACAGAAGCTGAAAGCAGTTAGATAGGATATCTAATGAAACATCACCTTCATCCCAACCATCTGAACCCACTCGACAGCAGTTCCAGTAGCCTTTGACAGGAACTCTGCCAAGGTCTCCTCAGCGATCGCAAGAAGACTAAACATAAATGTCCCAAAACACTGTGTTAGAAGAAGACAAATGGCAAAGGCAATCTAAACCAGAACCATCATAACCAGCAAGTTTGATTACCCAGCTGGGTTATTAGCATCCCTCTCTGGATGCTGTGAAGTTGGGTTTTGTTGATGGTGGTGCTGACCACTTGTGACTACAGATTCACAGCTAGCATCAGTCGCAACAGATGGCTGGATATTCATAAACAAAATGTTCAGTCCCAAACAAAAGTGCTAAAGTTCAACAATGCATGTGAGATTCTGAGTTGAACATGGAAAAAACTTAAGCTCGTCGTATACACATTCCACTCAAACAAAAAGTTTAAATTGAACTATGCAAAAACAATATTGTAAGGTATTGTGAAGTATGAGAGAGTCAATGGGACATTCTTAGTTGAACATGGAACAAGAAACATATACTCATCTTTGCAACACACTACCCAAACGCAACGAGAACAGAATGAACCATGCAAAACCAAGCATATCCGAGCAATGGTTTGCACGCGTCCAATCAATCATTAGATGAGAACATTCAATCGCAAATGTTTAAATATTTGTTCAATAGGCCTAGAAACTGGAAAACTACAGCAAGAAGACATCATAGCTTAAAATAAGTTCTTGAAAGTATGAGCTGCAGGCTTTGATCACTGGAAAACAGAGTAGGTGAAAAAGCATAAGAGAAATCTGTCATTACCACATGATAAATCACAATAGAAAGTAACATACACAGCATGCAAACTTACACTATGCAGTTGTTGGCGCATGTATCCGTTCTCATATACAAGTTGAGACACCTGCTTCTGCAGTCGGTCATTTTCCTCCATCAACAACTTGTTCATAGCAGTGAGCTTGCGATTTACTGTTTGGAGACGAGAGGCCTCCTTTCTTTGCTTCTCTCGACATCTACAGAAAAGTGTGAATATAAGTACCAAAAATCTACATCCAGAACTATACTTTCATGCTAAATTCTATTTGAGATAACATTCGGTAAAACATTTTTCAGAGCAATTCACCTCTAACCAGCAAGTTTCTAAATATCTTGACAATATCAGACAAAAATAGTTATGGGAAAGGATCAAAATCTTAAGAACCTAAACCCTGAAGATTCCAGGGCAGTTTTCGAAAAGATTGCATGTTTTGCAGGTATCTTGTGGTCTTGATATGATTATTATCATCGTATAACCTCTTACATAAATCTCAACAATAAAATAACATTGTAAAGAAATACAGACCCACTAATGCTCAATGGCCTTTAATTTAGGAGGGATTAATTAATATGCATTACCATCAACTCGGCCAAAATCATTACCCATTCCACCAATTCAAATCTTGGCGAGAAAATTAGAAACTTTATAATCAAACACTCGAATGAACAACAAAAAAAGATAGTCTTCTGAAACCAATTAAGCAGCAGTCTTCCGCATTCAACACTCTTAACCCATTAGAAACCTGTCAGTGAACAGAAACAGAACAGGCTCCTAGAAACTATGCAATAAGTTGGCTGCTTTTCGCATAAGAAAAGACTATTATTAGGCACCGGCTTCGATATCCTCAAAATCATAAAGGGGATTAAGATTAACAAATTGATTAAGCAGGAAAAAGACAATATTAAACTACATACCAGTAATACCTTGCAAAACACTCAAAACACTTCACGGATCCAACAAAAAAGAATGAAAAATTCAATCTTTCCAGATAAGTAAAGAATCCACTGGCATTGCTAAAAACAGCAGAAATGTAATAGTTTCTAGTAAGCTGCCTCTCTCACTATGGAATTCGGGGCACTTGCATATGGAAAAGTAGAACAGCAACGGAGAAAGATATTTCCCAGTTGAATGCCCACAAGTGACTCAAGATCCGAACCTTCTCCTAATCAAAAGCTTCTAGTTTATACGAGAAAAAGAAAGGAAAAATGGAAGTCGATGCAGCAGCTCCGGTGAATATCAGATGGCCTCATATTGTCCAAAGCAAATCGGCTAAAAATCCAGCGGATAAGAAAAGGGATCCTATAAATACCAGGCTCAACACACGGAACAAGGACAAAGATCGACACAAGAACATATTTTTCCCAGCCAATTCAAAATTCCATCGACAGGTGCTCCATCGATCCTTTACCTTCTGTTCTGGAACCAGACCTTGATCTGCTTCGGCTCGATGTTGGAGAGGATGGGGCATTCCCGTATGAGCTGCTGCCGCCTCAGGGAGCTCGGCTTCGGGCACTCGCTGTAGACCCTCTCGAGCGCCTCCACCTGCTCCGGCGTGTACCTCACGTACTTCCCCGAATCCATCGCCGCAGCCTGCTGCAGCCCCTTCCCCAGCTCCTTCCCGCTTACAACCATCGCCATCTCGCCCCTGCAACAAGACCCCTAAAAATCCAACCTTTCCCCACCCAACGCACTCACCGCCCTCAGAAACCCCACACCACTCCTTTCCTCCGGCTCCTCGGCAGCGGGCGACGCATCACCGCGCCTCAGGAACTCCCCGCCGAAGAGGGATGCCCCATCTTCCTCTGCTCCGGGGCGGCCATTGCTCTGCAAAGAAGAGGCAACAGCAAAGAGGAAGAAAGCGGAAAGGAGGCGTCTTGCTCCGGATTCGTGTGGGATTGGCTTCCCTATGCTTTGTATTTGGCTTTTATCGCCAATGTGGTAGTGGTGACGGCTTTTGTTTTGGTGTTCCGCGCTGGGATGCTTTAAAGTGGGCAAGAGCGGCGGTGTGTCCTCTCTCTCTCTCTCTCTCTCTCTCTCTCTCTCTCTCTGTGATGCCTTCTTTTTGGTTTGACACAGCGTGGGGATTTCTATTCTTTTGAAGAAAATGTTTTGGGTGTTAGAGGAATTGTTTATGGTTGTGTGTGTTTGGAGCTGCTCTCATGCTTGGCCTGCTGCTGCAGCTGCAGCTGCAGCTGTCTCAGTGAAAGGGAAACATATAAACAAACAAAGTGCTTTCTCTCCCTTCCATGCTTAGAAAGAGAGAGAGAGGGAGGGAGAGAGAGAGTGAGAGAGGAAAGAGATGAGATGTTGGTATGTGGGAGCAGGTGGCATGGATAGCATGATGCATGTTGTGATGGGCAGAACATACATGACCTGAGCTGGTCTTCTTTCTTACTCTGCTGTTCTCTCTCCCAGCTTTTATTTTTCATCTTCTATTCTCTCTGCATTCATTCCTCTTTTTGGAATTGAATTTGATCCTTCCCATAAACCCCAAAACAAGCAATCTAGATATAGGTAATTACATAGATTGTAAAATGGATCCACTGCTAATAAAATCATGTCTCAGCTCATGAAAACATATCAAGGAATCAATAAGTTCATGAGAAAAAAATATTGCTACTGTTGTTTATGTTAGCATTTACTTTTACATCATTCTCATGTCAGAAATAAGCTTAACTTAGTAAAAGCTGTATGAAATTACCAACTTTATGAAATAAAAATTTCTGCTACTAACATTACAACCTTTTCAAAGTCTAAAAATTGCTGTTCTTATGTTAGCATTTATTTTTATATCATTTTCTTGTCAGGAAAAAGCTTAATTTAGTAAAATTCATATGAAATTGTCAACTATATGGTATAAAAAATATTCTGCCACTAACATTGTAGCTTTTACAGAGTCTAAGAATCACTGTAGCTGATATTAGCATTTACTTCTCCATCATGTTCTTGTCAGATATAAGCTTAACTTAGCAAAACCTTTATGAAATTACCAACTTTATGAAACAAATATCTGCTTCTGATATTATAAGAATCACAGATGCTGAAGTTAGCATTCATTGTTACAACATTTTCTTGCCAGAAATATCTTAGCATTTATTTTTACATCAATTTCTTGCAACAGATAGGCTTAACTTAACAACAGCTATATGAAATTATCTTCATGATAAAAAGAAATCTGCCACTGATATTATAGCTACTCTGAGAGACTAAAAATCATTGATGTTTATGTTAGCATTTATTATCACATCATTTTGTTGTCAGAAATAAGCTTAACTTAGCAAAAGCTATATTTAAGGTCTAAGAATCACTGTTTCTTATGTTAGCATTTACTTTTACATCATTTTACTGTCAGAAAAAAGCTTAACTTAGTAAAACCCATATGAAAATTCCAACATTAGGAAAAGAAAATTTTGCTAGAAATACTATAATTTTTCAATCAATATTATGTTAGCATTTACTTTCACATGCACCATTTTCTTGTCAGAAAAAAAGTTTAAACTTTGTACAATCAATATGAAATTTCCAACTTCATGAAATCAAACTCTGCTACTGTTTATGCTAGCATTTATTTTTACATCAATTTCCTGTCAGAAATAGGCTTAACAACAAATTTATGAAATTACTAACTTTATGAAAATAATTTCTGCTACTGAAGTTGTAGCCACCTATTTTTTTCTTTCCAAATTACAGCTACTCTCAGAGACTAATAATCACTGTTGTTTATGTTATCAATTTTTTTGAACACCATTTTGTTGCCAGAGATAAGCTAAACTTTATTGACATATTCTGCTACTCATTGATAGCTTTTCCAAAGGTTTAGAATCACTTTGTGTTTATGTTAGCATTTATTGTCACATCATTTTGTTGGCATCAATAAGCTTAACTTAACAACAACTATATGGATTTATGAGAAAACAAACCTGACATCAATTTTGTTGGCATCAATTTACACCTCATTTTCTTGTCAGAAGAAATAAGCTGCTTAACTTACCACAAGATATATAAAACCAAAAGCTTCATCAAAGAATCGTTTCCTTCACAAAAACAAGCTTAACTTAGTACAGGCTACAGTAATCATAATGATTACTGCTAATATTAACCATCTCTGTGCTGGTTAGATTAATCTCGAGCAAACTGGTATATATAATGAGAGATTTCTGCTGGTTTATGCTTGCAGGAATACATCATGATTAAGCAGCTGTTCTTATGCAACAATTACCTGCAAATTTTACTCGGATCTCTGCAACAAATGCTGTGAGATCTTTTGTCCCTCCTCATGTGTCTCTACTGCTGCTTTTGGGCATCCAAACTTTTCCTCGTGCTCTCCCTCTCACTGTTCCCCAAAAGTGAGCCGAGTTAGCTTCCTTTTCTTTGTTTACTTGTTTGGAATGGTTGCAGCTGCAGCAGCAGTCGGATCAGTAACTCCTCTTTTTATTGCTTCTGGTGTTCTGCTTTGGGTTTGCACTGTTCCATCACTGCAAGGACTGAAGCTGCAGGGTGGTGGCTTTTACTGTGTTCTTGCCATTTCTGATCTGTAGTTGAGCAGTGCAGACAAGACATGGGAGGAGAGGCAGAGTAGAGGCTGTGGGATGTGAGTTAATGTGCTGGTGCTGAATCTGGTTGAAGGATATCTAATCCATCTTCCTTCCATTAATGCTGGAATTCATAGCGAGGGAATCAATCCATGGATACCCAACATAATCTCATATAAATATTTATTTGAATGCACATATATATATATATATATATATATATATGTATATATGTATGTATGTTTGTATGTATATATATGTATATATATATATATATATATATATATATATATATAGACACACAATCACATCAAGTCCATCAACAACTTGAATTCTTGTGGTTTATTTATGGTGTGTTTAGAATCATCATAATGTTGCATGAATCTGATTTAGCAAGTTTCATGGATGTGATGTGAAATAATAAAGTTAGATCTGTATTTCATATGAATTAACCAAATAAACAAATCACAAAACATATGGAGTTTGCTCTCTCTGAGCTTACAAAAGTTACAAATAAACTAAGAAGTAAATCATCATAGTGTCAAGTCAAGACAGGAGAAAATTAAGGATGTTAGATAATCTTTTTCCTCAACTCAGTTGGGTTTGATATCTCTAAAGCTAAAAAGCATGTCAGCAGACAAACAAGAGCAGCAAATGCTAAGCTTACAAAGGCATTTAAGATGATGGGTTTTTGTGTTTGTGATCTGATGAATTATGCAGGACTGCAGCAACAATGTTTCTGCAAGCTTGCTTGAACAGATCAAATCCATTGTATCTATAATGATTGTTGATGGGTCCTTGGATGAGTTAATTAATTATAGAACCAGGATTGGCAGGCAAAGCAAGATCTTTCTGCATCTAAATGTAATTATATTGACTAAATTATTTAGGTCAAATTGATCTTGACTTGGTGGTAAAGACAACTCAAGGAGAGGTGGAGATGGAAACATGCATTGATTAGCTCCTGTATGTATACTTCTCAATTCATTGGATATGGAGCACCACATGAACTAGTTGAGTTCTCAATGCTTTGCAGTGGATGTTGATGGAATGCATCCTATAGTGTCTTCCTTCCATACTCAAATCAAAATATACTCTAAAATAAAGATACATAAGATTAAAAAAATTATTATAACAGGAGTGATCATAAATAATAATTTATTTTTTTAGTGTTCTAACATACGATGATCGAAAGTCTTTTCCGGCTAAGCTACCTCAAACATTCAATTAGATCATAAAATAATACCTTATTTTCTCCCACATCTAAGTACAAATCAGAAACTTATAATTCCTTAAAGTGCAAGAGAACAATGTCATCCAAGCCATGACAATGGAAGAACACATCCCAAAGTAGCATAGGATGGAGTAAAACCCCAACAAATTTGAGCTGGTGGTGTACTGCCAAAACCTTAAAACCCTAACCCTAGGGTTCTTAAAGCTACTTTTTGTGGCCAGAGGTACACCAACACCATCACTCACTTTCTTATACTTGCGGTGTTGGTGACACCCTTCCCTTCACTCCCAAGCTTGTCATAAGCTTTGTTCACTAAAGAGAAAGAATGCGTGAGATGGTTGTGGAAGAGCAGAAGCACTCAGCTTTTTGGATTGCAGAGGTTGACATGCGTATGTGGGATTCAGCTTTTATCGTCCATCTAAAACGTATCCCAAGAAGAAGGAGAAGAAGAAGAGAGCAATCTACCCAACTCTTCTTAGGCATGAGTTCCAAGTTCCAACTATAACAGCAAGCAAAGTAATGGGGTCATGATGGGTTGAGGGAAAGTCAATGGCCACAGGGGTTTGCATAGGGTGTCTTCCTGTCTCCTTTGCGACATGATGAGAGGCGATGCCACTTTTCTCAGGCCTCCTCTCCCTTGTCTCCTCCCCCCTCCTTTTTCTTTCACAAAAGGAGAGGAGTGCACCGGATAAGGTGGCCTGTTCTTGGCATTCCATCAGAGGCATGCTTCCCCCCCACAACTTTGTTAGGGGTGGGGGAAGCGAGAGCAAGCCCATGGGGTCCAGGACCCACCCGTTTGGGTGGTGGTGGTGGTGGTGGCGGGTGGTTACCGCCGGCTGTGATCCACCATGCATGTGTTCCTCCGAGAACTCAACTGCAAATGCCATGAACAGTGGTTCACTGGCCTTGCAGTGTTCATTAATGATGGACTTGGTTGAGATGAATCGATCAAGTTTGCATGCAATTATGATTAACCTCGACCATGGAGAGTTTATTGCAAGCATGCATTCATGATTAGAGATCCAACAGGAGTGCTTCTGATAATAACTATAGGATTTTGTTGGTAGATTGTATCTGCATGCATTCTTCATCATTCAAATTGTTTGAATTCTTTCTTTAACTCTCTCTCTCTCTCTCTCTCTCTCTCTCTCTCTCAACTTTCAAGATTTTGTTAGCTGCATGCATGCATCATCATACAAGATTAAGAGACAATCATCAAGTTAAGGACATGATGATTGTGTCTTAAGGAGAGAACATGACAGTGATTGCTATTCCAAAAGGACATGCACTACTCCTAAGAGCATGGGAGGCAAGAAACTTGGAATAGAGGGGAGAGATAAGGAACAACCCCACGATTGAAGAGGTGCAATCCTTTAATTTATATGGGATGCAATAGATTTTATACAGTCAATCAGTCATTGTCCCTTAAAGCCTCAATTCTAATTGTGTTTCCAGTGTGTCACAACAACATGTAATCATATCTGTCTGATGTGTGCCATTCCATCCCTTTGGCTGCATTCATATGATGTCAAAGAGAGTGAGCCAAAAAGCTTGAGAGAAACATATTTAAGCAGAAGAACAACACAGTTAATACTTAAATGGCACACAGAAAAAAAAACACATTTTCATGCACGCAGAAGGATCCTTATCCGGTCGTATTGTGAGTAATTTTTTGACGAACATGATCGAAACTTATATAATCACTTAGTGAAGGGGGATGTAGTTTCTTATCAATGGCAGATGAGCAAATGCTGAAATTGGAACTCAAGACACTGATGTAGATATTGTTTGAGTTCTGATGATGATGGAAACATGCAAGTACTTGGAGAGCCATCATTGCCCAACCTTGACCCATTAAATCACAGGGAGAGGAAGAGTTCAATGGTCACCCTTCCATCAAGATTGAAGTGGACATTTGCATCTCCATCTATGGATCATCAGAGAATCTGCATCTTTGAAGGTCAGCTAAGAAAATTTCATATACATGTTTTTATTTTCCAGTTGAAATGGAGGTACAAATCATGCAAGCTAAAGTTTTCATCTTCCAATTTCTTTCTAACATCAAAAGAAACACAAACCATCTTCCTGTAATCTTGCACTGACCTACTGAATTCTAATTAATTAGATGTCACTTGGGTGTTTGTTCCACTGAGGCCCAAACTGGCTATTCCAAACAAAATTAATGGAACAGAAGTTTAAATTGTGGCAAATATGCCACAAATATATATAAGATATTTAAAATTCTATTTTTTGCTTTTAAATCAACATATATATATATATATATATATGTATATATATATATAGGGAAAATGCTAAGTTACAGTATTAAGTATGTTGTCATAAAAATGGTTTTCTTCCTAAGTGGAGAGCCTCTTAGAAAGTTGTATCTGTCACTGAAGGTATTAATATAAATTTGTTCTCTAATGAATCTAAATAGTTTTTATGCATTATAGAAACTTTAGGAAGAATAAAATAATTATTTGATCTTCAGAATTTTTTGTGGTGATGCTGAAATGGTTTCAAATACTTATTTCATGTGAGTCAGTATTTATAAGAATTAAAACCTTGGATGATGATTAAGCAATAAGCTGAGCATTTGCAGCTAAAACCTGCATGTATTTTTCTAGTCACCATGTCACAAGCACCAATCTGCCAAAGTTCATGTGTGTCTCAGCTCAGATGCAGGAGAACCCTACTACCAGGATGATGTCAAGGTAACCCCTACCTTGGTCTTATTTCATCACAAGAACTCTACTAACCTACATGGATCAGACACAGTAGCAAACTGAAGGCAGCAATGGCGGAACTGCTCCTCCATTTATTTCTGTACTCCATCGTGGAATCTATGGGATTCTGCATGAAGAGAAAGAGCACAAGTCAACAGATGATGGATGCAGTGGTGAGCAGGAGGAGAAGACGAGCATGAAATCAGAAAGCAAGTCTCACGAGTTGCAGTTGGTCCTCGTGCTGAGGCGGAAGGCAAGAGACACGGAGCAGAGGCCGGGGAGGGCGCTCAAGTTCTGGTCTCTGATGTTCTTGATGCGCCCCTCCCTCGACTTCAGGCAGTTGCAGGCGGTCCGCCGAGCGGCGGTGGTCGACGCCAGAGAGTGCAGCCTGCGGACGCCGGCGCAGCAAGCCGCCGTCGGGCGTGGCTGCTTCCCCGTCACGTAGGCGACGCAGGAGCCGATGGTGGAGCTCACGTCTTGGCAGGTGATGGCCCCGGCCGGCTCCACCACCAGGTGGGCGACGGCGAGAACCAGGAGAAGGCCAGCTATCACCCTCCCCATCCTCCTCTTTCTCTGGCTGGCTTTAGCTCCTACGCGAAACTGTGCTCTCTGGTACTGCAACATCGAAGGAAGGAAAGGGTTTCTTATAGACTGATCTCCGCGGTATAGATTTGGACGCGACCAGGCTTAGAACAGTAAAAATGGCTGCTTGCCCGAGTTGGTCGACAGCTGACGAGAGGATCACATGGCGGAAGAGCTGTTTCTTTGTGGAGCTGTCGATCGATAGAGCAGGTGGATGAAAGATGCAACAGAGTTTGTGGACCTCTTACGTGAGAGGTAAACGCTCCTTGTTCATTTGTGTATGATGACTGACTTCGTCTAGCTTATCTCTCACTACAGCATGGTGTCACCGCCATTAACGCTTCTTGCATGCTTCTGCGACGTCGGAGGCAGACATCTGTAGTCATCCAGTTGATAGATACATGAAATTGAAGATATATATATGAATTGCAAGTGTAAGTTTCGGTTCCCTTACCTGATATCCTTGCCATGACATCTTGTGCATCCATGACATGATCAAGCACAGTTTCTGCTGAAAAATGAACATGAGAATTCAATGTAATCAACATGAGAGCATTAAGTGTTATTTTCAAGTATTTCTCTAAAGAAAACCAGTTGCTTTCAACCAGAAGACAATTGTATTGCAACCAAGGTTATGCCCTTGTTTCATTCAGATGACACAACATAGGGTGAAATGTTCTCTCTTTCAAAGCACCATTCATCAAACAGATCTTTAACAGATGAACTTTCATAGTTTTGGCAGACAGAAATGTGCCTATTTTCAATTACAAGAGAGTGATTTGGTAGAAACTTCAAATCTAGAGATAAAAGTCATAAATGTCAGTGTTAATACAATTATCAGGAGCTCTTAAAAGCGAAATTAAGGCATTAGTATACAATGATTGACCAAGACCAGAAAGATAAACTTATCCATTTCTGTTGGCATAAAGAAAGAACAAAAGTGACAGTGTAGATAAAGATTATTTGCTTTGCTGGATGATTAAGCACTAAACTTTTTAGGGTCACATGAAAACCATGTATTAATGGACTTTTAATGATGGGAAGGACACAACCTGCTCAAGTGTCTGAGAAGTAGGAGATACTTCAATGACAGCAGCATCCACCTGAGATGCTTGATGACTTCTAGATATACTCCCCTTTCAATCCTCCATCAAGATCTTCTTTTTTGAAATATTTTGTAAGGCAGATAATAAACACCACAAAATGATATCTTATCCTCGTCACATAATGAAGAATTTAACCTTAAAATGGGAGAGCATAACCTTGACCATATCTGCTTCATTTATGTCCTGTAGATATCCCATTATTTACTGCAAAGCATGTCTTCAACCTCAACACTGCTTCATCTATGTCCTGTAGATACCCCATTATTTACTGCAAAGCATGTCTTCAATCTCAACACTATCACCAACTTAACCATGCCTATAAAATTTTTCTCTGAGCCATCTTCTATTACTTATCTTCAAATTGCAAAAGTATAATTGCTGCAATAATGGACTTAAGTCATTACTTCATAATGGAAATAGTTTAGTCATTACAGTAACCAATGAAGATATACAGAACAGGTAACTTCATGTGCAGGCATAATGAGAGATCTTTTGTGATGCAAAGCATTAACCTTTTTCACTTCAAAGTAGCTAACATGTTTACAATAGATTAGCATACCAATTCAGATCATGTCATAGGAGGCATATCCAAGCGGTCTTCTCACAAATCTTCTGTCTCATGCCTATAAGAGGACGCATACCAATGCAAGTTGTCAATAACAGATGAATTGGATCTAAAATTTGATTAAAATTGTAATACAGATGGTTCAATAAATACACTTAGCTTTGACATGAATATGCAACTCAATCTGTGAACCCTAGCAATGCATGGGGAACACTTGGTTTGCCAACTTACCTGGAAGTGGATTTATATTGTTTATGTTGCTGACCATTGACCGTAAGAACATGCACCAAAAATTCGCCAAAGCCCAAACCGAGGACTTGAATCAATGACAGGTGAAAAATATTTCTCAATAAAGATCATTAATCAAAATTCTAAAATAGAAAAGTAAAACCACTTCGACATAAATGAGAGTGGGCCTTGGTACAACTATAAGATTATTCCTTTACGATTTGAGAGACCAGGGTTTGAGTCACGGAAACCGTCTCTTTAAAATATTTAAGGGAAGACTACGTATATTGACCCTCTCCAAACCTACATTGGTGGGAGCCTTATGCATTGGGTACATCATATTCTTAAAACTGTAGTTGGAAAAGGTAAATGCAGAGGTTCAAGCAGTTCTCGGAAAAATTTAAATAACAGCCATTAAACATCTGAAACATATATAATATCATAGTATAACAGTTATGGGTCACTGTGTTCCTTAATCATCAATCTATACAGCAACCACTCTCCAACCATCAATCATCCCTGCTCAATATATTACTCATATTATGATGATAAGAACTATTATTTAGTATATTATTGCTAAACTGATTAAACATTTGAATCAATATTTTCCAACTCCAAAATAATTCGATGTGCTATTGATTCTGCGAAATCTACATCATGCAGACATGCATCTTCTAGTCACCTTTTGCATCCAAAAAATAGCCCTTATCCACTGTATACTGAACAAAGTCTTTCATTCATACTAGGAGAGATGGAGTCTGAGCACATACCAAAGCAAGACCCTGAAAGCACCAGTTGTTATGAATGCCACTCAACCTGCATCATGCTTATGTTCCAAGACCTCCAGAAGTAAAGATTCCGTCAAGTCAGTGAAACATACCATGGAGGCCAATGAGGCCCATACTTCAGCTTCAGGGATCTCGCCATGGCTGATCATTTCCTCTAACCACAATGTGGCTTCATATCTCCTGACAATTGAACAGAGCCCCTGAATTACACTGCTAAAAACTGCTCTGTTAGGCCGATACCTCCTCCTAAGCATCCTCTCCAAAACCTGGGCTGCCTCAAGATGCCGGCATTCTGCGTGCAAGCCATCGACCAAGATTTCAAATGTCTCTTTCTGGGCTACACAACCCACCTGTTTATCCATCTTGTCCAAACACTCCACTGCCCTCATCGACTTCCCCTCCTTACACAGTCCTTCCATCACTAGATTATAAGTTCTAACAGTAGGAACACAATCCTTGCCTGGCATCTCCTTTTCTAGCACCCTCACACTGTCATCCGCCCTCCCTTCCTGGCACAAGGCACTGATCTTGTTTTCAAAGATGGACACCGGTGGTCGAAACCCACTCTCAATCATTTCATCGAACATCTGCTGTGCATCGTCGAAATTCCCTTCCGCGTACAAATCCTTCAGCATTGCTCGGTAGCTCGCCAGGCTCTTCACTCCTCTTACCACCAGTGCCTCGTCAATGACCTTCTTGGCCTCCTCCACGGTCAAACCTTGGAGCACCGGGCCGCAGAATGTCCGCCGGCGTTTCGAGGACCTGAGCCCCTTCTTAAGCACCCTGGCGAGAATCTCCTCGGCCTCCGCAGTACGTCCGTTCTGGCACAGCGCCTCGAGAAGCGTCCTATAAACGACGACGTCGGCGTCGCAGCCCTTCTGTGAAATCCGCCATAGCATGGACCGGAGCAGGTGGATGGCGTCATCGAGGCGACCGGCGTCGCAGAGGCCGCGCATAAGGTTGCGATAGGTGTCGCGGTCGGGATAGCAGCAGAGGTCGCTGAAGGCAGCGAAGGCCTGGACGGCGGCGTCGGGGCGACCGTCGCAGCAGAGGGCATCGACGAGGAGGTTAAGAGCGGGGGGCCCGAGGCGCACCTCACGGCGCCCGGCGCAGCTGGAGAAGAGGCGGAGGGCGAGGGAGAGGTGGCCGCGGGCAAGGAGGAGCCGGAGGAGGGCGTGGAAGGAGAGGGACCACGAGGGAGAGTTGGAGCAGGGGAGGAGGCGAAGGAAGAGCGAGAGGGCCGCGGGGGGGTCGCCGGAAAGGGCGCGTATGGCGCGGGCGAAGAGGAGGTCGGGGGCGGGGCAGGAGTCGCGGAGCGCTAGGCGGGAGAGGAGGTCGGCGAGGGCGGGGACGGGGAGAGGGTCGACGGAGAGGAGGGAGTCGAGGGCGGCGGAGTAGACGAGGGAGTTGTGGCGGTAGGAAGGGTAACGGAGAGGGGCCTCATCGAAGAGGCGGAGCGCGGCAGCGGGGTCCTTCTGCCGCCGCATGAGCTGCGCCAGGTAGCTCGGCGTGAGCACTCGCGGCCACCGAACCGCCATCGCCATGGACGACGGAGTCCGAGTTGGTTCCCTCCGTGTTTGGCCTATAGAATAGAATTATAGGCTCGATGTTTGTTATTGCACCAAAGTGGGCCTTACAGAATTGGGCCATTTAAGCCCATATCGCAATATGTCCAAATAAATCAAACTCAGCATTCTCAAAATAGGAATCAGAGAAATAAAAGAAGATTTTATAGCATTCCATACCATAGCAGTCTATCACCCACCCAAATAGAAGCCATAATGAGATGAATGCCAACAATGCTGTGCATGAATGCAGCTCAACAGGGGGGAGGGTGTTATAAGCTATCAACCTTTGTGGATAACAGTCTACGGGAGATCGTTCAGATTTAGGCTTGTCATCTTTTTATCACCCATATGGATAAAACATCAAAAAAAACATTGAGCCCGTTACGAAGAATCCTCTCGGCCGATCAAGTATAAAAATTGACCCCCCGCACCGATCCAAGCATCGGATCATTTCCCAAAAACATCTCAAACACATATGTCCTTCAGACTAAGTGCAAAATTTCACATCAATCATATATGTTTCTTCATCACAGTAATAGTTAAAGGCCAACTGATACCAATGTCACCATTTTCTCTGTAACATCCAATTGCACTACAAACTCTTATTTCTCATACAATTACATAAACATAAAGCATCAGAGGACTGCCTCGGTCTTTCTCCAGAGTTCAAAGGCAGGAAAATTTAGTGTTAGGCAATGGAATGGCCTGCTACGTTGATCAATTAATTGCTTTGACAAACTTTATGTCGGTATCTCTTCATCTAATATGAGGGGTCTTCTGTCCAGTAATTCTCGGCGTCTAAGTTTCGAGCAACATAATGCTTCCGGAGGGGTTCCCCAGAGAAAGACTTGGGACACATTTATTGGAAGAGATTCTTCTCCTACACATGTAGGTTGCGACCGCTATAGCATTCAACATTTGCCTGCAGTGACAAAAACCTGCCTTGTCATCGATCGATGCAAGCATGCTTACTCCCGACACGAACATGGAAATGTTTTTCGGCAAATAAAACAAAGAACAACCTGTATTACCCATAGAAAGAAAAGAGAGAAGACCTTATCCGCCACTTAATATTGCTCATGATTCACTGTGTCCTGCAATAAGAAATGATAAATTCCCCAGGTATGTCAAAAGACAGTCAAATTTCCATGGGGCTAAAATTAAGATAAAAGTGAATCGACCATAGAGTTTCAGATATTTGAGAGGATTAGCTGTTTAGAAACCTGCAATAATTGCTGAAAGAACAAAATGAAGTTGTGTGGCTAATGGATTTAAATTGTCATGTCAAAACTACTCTTTCATTGCAACAGATTCATTTGAGGACAAGGCATATAATGAGAAAATATAATTTAATCTGCTTATTTCTGTATCGGAAAGGCATTCAAATTGCATGATATGGAGTTTTAACTTTTAAGAACTATATTAGAAGTCTAAAAATTATTTTTAAAAAATAATGCATCTGTTTCTTAGCTAAGAAATAGTTACCACAAAGTGTTTTACTGCATTGTATTAAATATAATTGTCCAACGGAAAATAAATTAATAAGCAACAAAAGAGTAGTTTCTCTAACCTTTCAAAGATTCATTTTCATCCAAAGGAGTATCTGATGATGGAAGAGAGGGAGAAATGCTTATCGATCCCCTTACATCGATTAACATAGATATGACTTCTCTCATAGTTGGCCTGTCAATTGGCAAGTTGTTGGTGCAGAACAGTGCAATTTTTAGTACCAAACACATCTCTTCGATTGTGCCCTTTGAGCTAAGGTCCAATCGGGAATCAAACACATTAGATGCTGGCATGCTATTTTGGATGGATCTCCTCACCCAATTGACCAGATCCCCTCCTTGGTCTAGCGGCTGAATGGGAGATTGCCCAGTGATCAATTCCAAAAGAACAACTCCAAAACTATAGATGTCGCACTTTTCTGTAACTTTCATTGTGAAAGCATACTCTGGATCAAGCATAAGACAGTAACAATCTTAGAATAATACAGGTAGTCTATTGAGCAAAACTAAATTAAGATTTTAAAGGATTGAGTTAAATTGAAGTATTTAGCACATTATCTCCTTATTTCATCTGAATAAAGTATAACTACATGAATCAACTATTTATAGCATAGAAAGACACACAAATCAGTCTATGCATGAAGGATGTTGATTTCATACATAGCAAGCTAACCTGGACTCACACAAGCAATGCTCATAAAAGTTAATTTCGAAGACCTCACCTAAAAGATAATTTAGATCATGGAGTATCTAAAAGAATTAACATGGCAATGCGCATCTCGTCCATCTAACCCAGATGGCTATTTCATGAGGTTCTCCACCAAGCTTTGCTTGGCATTTGAACTCTTACACTTGGTACTTCAATGCCACATATGATCAACTTCTACTAATAACCCGGTAAAGTTTTCAGTATGAGAAAAAGCAACAACATGACTTAAGAGAAATATTGTTATTCAGCTCTCTTTACTGTTTGAGGATGCCCCTTAACTTTTAGGTATGTATGAAATTACAAAAAACAAAAACAATAAATTATTTGAATGTCCAAGATACACGTTCCTTTGGAGTTAAAAATGAAAATCTAGAACAGACAAAGGAAAGAGAAATAACAATCTTTACAACAATTATTCTCTTGATGACAAGAAATGAAATTTACGCCTGAAAGTAAAAGTAAACAAATAAAAATGAGAAAGGTGAATTATGAAACAATATCATTCATCATATAAATCAGGCTGTTTGAAGGGTTTACTTTATGCTCATGGGAGGTACTCATCCAAAAATACTTGCATTAAGGAAAAGAAATACAAAAGAGCTAAAATTCACATGATGATCCTTTAATCTCACCTGGAGCAATGTACCCATAAGAACCAGCAACTGCAGACATAGTTTTGGAGTGTGAAATGTCTATTAACTTTGCCAAGCCAAAATCTCCTACATGAGCATCCATCGCCTCATCCAAAAGGATATTATTTGATTTTATATCTCGGTGGATAATTTGAGGTTTGCAGTCGCAGTGGAGATAACGCAAGCCTTCAGCTGCTCCAAGAGCAATCCTGTAGCGAGTATTCCAATCAAGTAAACATGTCTCGTTGTTACCATGAAGCCGTTCACCAAGACTGCCGTTTGCCATATATTCATAGAGGATAAGATTTGAGTCTTGATGATAGCAGAAACCATAGAGCTTGACAATGTTACGGTGCCTAATATTTCCAAGGGTAGATATCTCAGCTCGAAAGCTACTGTCAATGCTAGAACACTCTGCATGAGATTTCAGCTTCTTAACTGCAATTATCCCCCCATCGGACATTATGGCCTTGTAAACTGTGCCACAAGCACCTCTTCCAATTACAGCACTGTCTGAGAAATTGTCAGTAGCTGTGAGAAGTTCTTGATATGTTATACTTTCCTTTGGGAGGTAATAGAGATCAGAAACACCCTGCTTATGATCTTCGCTTTTCACGAGAACAGGCATGCGGTACTTCAGAGACCAACACAACCCTATAGTGAGAACCAGAGAAACCAACCCCACAACCACGGCAGTGATGCTAACTATTTTCTCCTTGGACGTTCTCTTTGCCCAACCTGATTCTGCAATGTTCAATGGGACAGGCGTATGCTGGCATGCCTTTGTATCAGTACCACACAGATCATAATTTCCGAAGAAGTTACTATCATCCATCCTTCTAAATATTGGAGTACCAGGCAAGGAACCAAAGAGGTAATTGTAAGAAAGATTGCAGACTAGAAGGCTGGAAAGCTTACTAAATGAAGGAGGTACTTCACCATCGAGCTGGTTGTTGTTCAAGTACAATGTCTCCAACATTTGCAAGTTCCCAAGATCGGCTGGTATCTCTCCTGAGAGGGCATTGTAACTGAGATTGAGAGCAATTTGCAGTGCGGTAAGATGCCCCAGCTCACCAGGTATGCAACCAGACAAATTGTTCCCACCCATTTGCAGCTCAGTGAGGCGATAAAGGCCCCGAAGACCATCTGGGATTGTTCCATTTAGATGGTTATCAGAGAGCAAAAGTAGCTCCAAATTGACTAGATTACCAATCTCTTCTGGGATAGTTCCACTGAAATGATTTCTGCTAAGATCAAGCCTTTGGAGCTTCTTACAATTCGCCAGCTCATGAGGTATACCACCTGAAAGCTGATTTGAGGAAATATTGAAGCTAACAAGAGATGTTAGCTGTCCAATTTCAGGAGTAATCTGACCCATGAAATAATTATCAGACAGGAGGAGTCTTTCGAGGCTCTTCAGCTTGCCGATTTCTGGAGTGATGGGTCCAGAAAACCGGTTTTGATTCATCTCTAAAGAAGTTAGATTCAGGAGCCCAGATAATTCCACCGGAAGGCTTCCAGTGAGCAGATTCCCTCCCAATCTTAGCTGTATGAGCGACATGCATGTTTTGACCCCATGAGGAATGTTTCCAAACAACCTATTTGCCCCAAGGCTCAAAATGATCAACTTCTGGTATTTACAGAGTTGGCATGGTATGCTGCCAGTGAGTTTGTTGTCTGATAAATCAAGAACGGAGAGATTACTATTGGTCCCTAACAGTGGAGGAATAAATCCTTCAAGGTTGTTATCAAAGAGCAGAAAGTTCTCCAACGAAGTGAGGTTCTGAAATTCTAGAGGAATAGTTCCTGTCAAATTATTGATTGACAAATCTATCTTCCTTAGAAGACTCAACTGGCCAAGCTCCCTAGGAATGCTGCCCTGCAGGAGGTTCTCAAACAGGTAGAGCAAGCGAAGAGTCTGTATCCGACCAAGCTCTTTAGGAATAACTCCAGTCAATCGGTTCTCAGAAAGATCAATCTCGATTGCACTCTGGCAATTTCCTAGATCCTTAGGGATTGTTCCATCCAGCCTATTTGTATAAATATACAGCTTTTTCAGCAAAGACAGTTTGCCAAGTTCCTTTGGAACATCTCCGGTGAAACCATTGTTGTTTAGAGCAATCATTTCTAGATTACTGCAGTTGCCTAGCTCAGGGGGGATTTCACCAGACAGCTGGTTTTGCCAAAGAACCAGAGTCGTAAGATTCTTCAACCTTTCAAGCTCCTTAGGAAGAATCCCTTCCAACTTATTTTGGGCAAAAGCTAAGACCTCTAAGCTACTGCACTCACAAATATCCACTGGCACTGGACCAGTCAAGTCATTCCGACCAGCTCGAATGATCCGAAGACTCTTCAGCATTTTAATCGATGGAGGAATGATGCCGGTGAGGTTGTTACTATAAATAACAAGCTCCTCAAGCATCGTCAAGTTACCAATGCTTGACGAGATCTCACCGTACAGGCAGTTCTCACTCAAGAAAAGTTGTCTAAGGGAAGACAATGCACAAAGCTCCTGGGGGATCTCTCCATGTAAGGAATTAGTACTGAGATCAAGAACCTCTAAGCTTCTACATTGGGCAAATTCTTTAGGTATGGGCCCAGATATCACGTTTGACGACACATTAAAGCTGGTTAGGTAATGGAGTTGGCAAATGCTGGCAGACAAGGAACCTTGGAGCCCCAATTTGTAAAGATTAATGGATGTTACCTCAGAATCGCGACAAATGATTCCATTCCAGTCGCAAGGAGTCGGATCAGATGAGTTCCAATCTGAAAGGCGGTTATCTACATCGATGAGATTGTTCTTGAACTCGAGGAGCAGATCAACATCGTGGTCGCTCAGCGCCATGCCAAGAACAAAAATGCAAGAAATGACAGCGAACAACTGCCATTCGGACGCCATTCTTGTGCAATCTACAACCCTTGCAACCCCTATTTGATCTCAATAACTATGTCAGTGAATCAATCTTTGTGGAAAGTGCGGGCATCAGAGGCAACCATTTTATGGCTAGGCTTTGCTCATGCATTAACTAGTAGGAAAAATAGAAGACAGTAGCACAAGCTCAGCTAATCCAAACATGAAAGCTATGAGAAAGGAATTAAATAGGCACAAGCAATCAACATCTGGAAAAAGCAAATCATATTGACTTGAAAAGGAACAGAATCTTAACAAAA
>NC_088341.1:44455000-44520000 GCF_036884655.1 Musa acuminata AAA Group
TAATCTGATAGAAAGAGCTTAATATTGATTTAGAATTCACACCACTGATCTATCGACATTTTCTTCAGTTTGTAGTTTGGAGTTTCCTTCACAGATCGACAGATTCTGATGTGCTGGATACCAAGAATTCATTGCTTTTCATTGTCATGCTTCAGTATATACCAAGATTGGTTAGAACTTTTCCTTTGACAGCAGAGTTGAGAAGGACTGCTGGCATCTTTGCCGAAACTGCTTGGGCTGGTGCAGCCTATTATTTGCTATGGTATATGCTTGCTAGTCATGTAAGTACCACTTCATCTCTGCTGAACTTTTAATTACTCCTTTTTTTTTTTTTGCTGCTTTTTGGAACTAAAGACAATATTTTCTGCCATAAATTTCTCTACCATCTTTGCAGATGGAATTTCTTTAGGATGACATCTGAATTTGGTTATCTAGATTAGGGTTAATGTTCTACAGATGGGTGTAGTTTCTCAATTCCTACCTAGACCTCCATCTCTCTTCATGGATAACGAAGCATATAGTGAAGAAAATTTATGTGCACATTGAAGTATCAATGTTTTCAATCTAGAAACTATATATAAAGATGCAAATGTTTTTGGCTAAACTAAGGATATTTCTAGCTCAATGACCTCAAATAGTCGGGATATTCTGTTATTGTTGTTGTTGTATTGGAGTATCGAAATATCGATGTTGCTTGTTTTGCAGATAGTAGGTGCTTTCTGGTACTTATTATCAGTCGATCGCGATGATGATTGCTGGCAATTAGCTTGCAAGAATTTTGACGGATGCAATGTGAAGTATTTATATTGTGGTAATGCACATCTAGATGGCTATGATATCTGGCAAAATGTCAGTGCAGGAGTTCTTGAGCAGTACTGTTCAGTAGCTGATGACAATACAGAATTCAACTTTGGAATTTATACACAGGCCTTGACTTCTGGAATCATTGCATCAAACAAGTTCTTCTCCAAACTTTGCTATTGTTTGTGGTGGGGTCTGCAGAACCTCAGGTAATGCTTCTTTTCTCTTCAGCTAATTGATGAACTGAGAATGTTATCTATAACTGTTAATCTCGCTCGTTCCTCAAATTGCTTGAGAGATTGCTCTTTCATATTCCATACTGTTTATTTGAGATATTGTGTTTATTTGTTTCGTGTTAGATGAATCGTCAAGCGATGAACTACTATTTTAATGAGTACTGCAAAAATCTTATCTCTAACTTAGTGTATTGACAATACATAACTCAGATCTTATTGACATTCCTGACTTTGGAGAACTCAATTACCTTTTGGCTCTTTGTTTTCCAACTGACATTGTCATAGCAACAATTGCTTGATCCGTCATCCTCTCATACTTATAGGTTGATATCCTCTATTTTGCTTCTGATTCTTTTATCGCTGTCATGTAAATTTTTCTTCCTAAATTGATCATCCATTATAAATTAAATATTTATAATAAACATCTTGAAAAAAAAATTAATTTAACATTCTCTTGTATTAGAAAGATACTCTTTAAAAAATTGCATGAGAAATGGAGAGTCAGTTGATTAGGATCACTCTGCATGAATCTTCTTAGATTAGGTGCATAACAATCCATGGAACTTTTCGATATATGATAGATTCATAATCCCTTATAAGTTGATGCTGTGATATGTGTGGATACAAAATTACAATTATGACTTCTTGGCTATGGAATTTATCACCTAAATCCTGTGATATTCCACCTTAATCGATCATTTGATGTTGTTCTGGATGCAACAGTACCCTTGGCCAAGGTCTGGTGACAAGTACTTACCCCGGAGAAGTCATCTTCTCCATAGCCCTCGCTATATTTGGACTCATTCTCATGGCCCTCCTCATCGGCAACATGCAGGTAACCTAAATACCATTTCTTAATCTGTATGCTGCATTATATGAACATGAGCTCGAGTCTTTCCACGTCGTTGCTTCAGACTTATCTTCAGTCTCTGACGATACGGCTGGAGGAGATGAGAGTGAAGAGGCGGGACTCCGAGCAGTGGATGCACCACCGCCTGCTGCCGCAAGATCTCCGGGAGCGCGTCCGCCGGTACGACCAGTACAAGTGGCTGGAGACGCGGGGGGTGGACGAGGAAAGCTTGGTGCAGACCCTCCCCAAGGACCTCAGGCGAGACATCAAGCGCCACCTTTGTCTCGGCTTGGTCAGAAGGGTACGTTCGTCTCATTCCGCATTAGTCTTGCGGGTGAAGTCGTGCTTATCGTTCTTCGGCGACAGGTGCCTCTGTTCGCGAACATGGACGAGCGATTGCTCGACGCCATATGCGAAAGACTCAAGCCCAGTCTGTACACCGAGAACACCTACATCGTAAGAGAAGGAGATCCTGTCGACGAGATGCTCTTCATCATACGAGGCCGCCTGGAGAGCATCACCACCGATGGCGGGAGAAGTGGCTTCTTCAACAGGAGCATACTCAAGGAGGGAGACTTCTGCGGCGAGGAACTGCTGACTTGGGCCCTGGATCCCAAGTCCGGCGCCAATCTTCCCTCTTCCACTCGGACCGTGAAGGCTCTGACGGAGGTGGAAGCCTTCGCGCTGTTCGCCGACGAGCTAAAGTTCGTGGCCAGCCAGTTCCGGCGGCTCCACAGCCGGCAGGTCCAACACACGTTTCGGTTCTACTCGCAGCAGTGGCGTACGTGGGCGGCCTGCTTCATCCAGGCCGCGTGGCGGCGCTACTCCAAGCGTAAGGCGGCGGAGCTGAGGCGCAGGGAGGAGATGGCGGACCTGGACGACAACGGCGGCTGGTCCTCCAGTCTCGGGGCGACCATATACGCCTCGCGCTTCGCGGCCAACGCGCTTCGCGGGCTTCACCGGCAGCGAAGCAAGAGCGTGAGAGAGCTGGTGGCGCTGCAGAAGCCTCCTGAGCCTGACTTCGCCGTGGACGATGGGTGAGCGACGGTGCAACCTGCGACAGGAACCAACGTACAAAGAGACTGCATTCATGATCTCAATCACGAAGCGATGGATTCAGTAGTCTTATGTGGGAGATCACAAAAGTCCAGTATAATTCACATATAGAACAGTACCTTACAATGTCACAGCCACTACACATAATTATTTGATCGACACACGGTTCTGATTCTTTATATTGCGCAAAGACGCACAAACCCTGTCCTATTTTTACAGTGCATTAGAGGACTTCCATCATCAGTACCGCTATCTAAGACGGCTCGACTTATATAGCTATCAGCTGATTCGGAAGTCACAAATGCAGATAAGCCAAGAATGATTTGCCTTCGGAGAACAACCAAATGATGGTAAGATCAAACCCTGTGCCATATCTGACAGGCGGCCAGCTCTTCCATCTGGTTGTATGAAGTTTCGGAGGGGGAATCGAAAGGTTGCGCCGCCACCGCTCTCAACGTTCGACCACCCTCCCAGTATCCATCTCATCAGACCTTGAGGAGATCACAGCAGCCATCAGCTGCTGCACCCCAGTTGTTATGGATGACGCCACTTCCTTGTCCTCCTCCATTCACCATATTTGACAGAGGATGAAGAACAGATGCATGCAGGCGCTCAATGATGCTGAAGTGATCAATGTTTTCCTGTTCATACAAGCTCGTCACCTCTGATCCGCCACTGGCTGATTTCAGGTTTACGTTGTCATGCTGCAGGATTTCAGAACTCGGAGACATGGCAGGAGGAGGCATTGCGTCTTTCACCTTCTCTGTGTTCAAGAATCGACCACCACGGCCCCTTACTCGGCGCATCGCATGAAGGTGGCGTGATTCATGCAAATATGGCTGCAGAAAAGCAAACCGAATAAGCACACTCAAATCTTATAACAGTAAGGAAAATGCCTCCTATGTGATGAGCTTATTAGCTGTTACAAAGGTGAAAACAGTAGCAGAGCACTTAAAAGACTGGTGTCTGCTAAAATAGATAGCTTAAAGAGTATATTAGTTACTGCTCTTATAGAACACAGAGGAAAGTATCAGCAATTAGCTGTTGCATGGTAAATGCATACCTTCCTAACTCTGATCAATTTGTTCTGTTTCTCAGCCTTGGCACGAGCTTTGCGGCGACGAAGAATTGCGTAGAACTGTTTTGCATTCACATAGATTGGTCCATCAGTTGTCGCATCCATTGGTAAAAGCACACGCCCATGCTGGAAAAAGGAAACCAGGAACAATTCACAAACAAATTGATGTGCAGGGGGGAAAACATGAAATTATGAATTCGGTATATTCACCAGGTAACAAGTTTCTGTTCCTTGAACTTTCCATTTTTTGAACTGTGTACAGATAAAAATTTACTGCAAAGTGGTTGGTGATAAGCCTTCTGGAAAAGAACAGATGGAGTCCAAGTCCTTTTTTTTTGTCTAATTTAATGTTTTGCTTCTAGTTTCACAAAGGTAAACATGGTTTTTTTTTTTTTTTTTACATTCTAATAAAACATTTTAAACATATGAAAATGTAAAGCTTTAAACTGTAAATCATAAATGCCCCCAAGTCAGTGGCTTGAGTAATATATCTTACCAAATTCTAAATAAGGTAACATATTTTCCTTATTTTCTTGGAAAATAAGTTGATTCCAAGAAACATAGACCTCTATTACATTTCTACATCAGCCACCATGTCTTAGAATTTCCAATGTCAGTTTTTAAGGTGCTGACTAGCTTGGTTGGTAAGGATGACTTTGACAGAATATTGCAGGGTCACAGGCTCGAATCTTGTTTCCGCTGATAGTTGACTAGGCAAGACCACAACAAGGCTCATCATTGTAACAGGTTCTCGAGTCATCCATGTAAAAAGATTAAACCACGATCCCATCTCAATAAGAATTTTAGGTTCTTGGGCTCAAATATTTTGCTGTAGCTCATCAATGGCATAACCCAGGAATGTGTGATCCTGTGGCTCCCTTCAACAGCAACTAAACACATAGGCAAAGTGTTTGAGCTCAATGTATGCAAAAGAGGAACTTATTTTCTATGAGCAATTGAAGAAGCATTAAATATTATCTTCCGGAATTATTATTTAATTTTAGGAGTTCCATACCAGATCTACTAGATCAAAAAGTGTTATTAATGATGTTGATTCAGCTTGTGAAATGCTTCAGTAGAACCACTGCGATTGATTGACATATTTCATACAGTTAAAATTGTTGCTCTGACTCAAAGAAAAGAAAATAGGAAGGACCACAATCAAAATCATTACTGTCATTCAGAACATAAAAGAAAAAGAGAAACCAACCATTGCTTGAGCTGCTCCATATGTTGCATACAAGCCGTAGAACTGGTCAACATAAGAATGACTTGGACAGACCTACTCCAATATTAAAAAAAAAAATACAACGAAAAAAAAAAAGCTGTGTGTCACTGTAAAGTTAATAAGTCAAACTCAAAGCAACTATTTTTTTTTCCATAAAACTACAGCATAAAATGAAAAACCTACGACAGAATGGCCAAGTCCCTGTTTGAAATGCCCTGGATTCTCAGGTAATGATGACTGTAGAGAGAAGGGAGCAAAATATTGCTGAGTCTTCTGCTCTTTTCCCAAGTCCTTGTGGTCTATAATGCAAAAACATGTGGTCAAATTCATGTTACACAACCATCAATAGAGAGAAATATCATACACTATGAAGCTCAAAAGAAACTTCTAAATAGTACGAAGGCTACACCAAAAGTTCCTTCACAGCTCTAGCAATTAGAGTTGAACATAACGAGATTGGTATATGGTACTTTAAGCTTCTATAAGGGGGCAATAACTATCCAAAGTTATGCTGCTTCACATTTGTAATTTACATTTTCTAATGACAACTTATATGGATGCCTATTTTTTGGTTTAAAAATTGACTGTTAAAATTGAGTTCATTCTTTATTCTTCATTGATTAATTTTCTATTATTGTTTTGTCACTTGTGCTCTGGGATTATCTACAATAGCACTCCCCAAAGTAATTTTGTTCAGACATCATACCGGTGCATCATATGTATAGCACTATAGTAGCATCCATTAGTTACTACTTAAGCAACACCACATATACTATAGCTAAACATTAATTCCCTAATCATGAAGTACTCCAAATTATCAGTAATAAATATTAATAAAAATTAAATTTATTTTCTCTTAGTAGCACCAACGAGATTTTGAAATGAATGCACTATCAAGGAAAACAAGCTATTAAGAACTTTCACTAAGGGCAATGATCACAGCAGGAAGACTAACAATAATGAATTTTCCCTGTAAACTTGTTTCTTTTAACCAGAGAAGCAATTAATTCCTGATAGCCGAGTATCAAACTTATGGGCTTATTAGAGCATACTGTATATTTTCAGAACCTAGCAAACCCCTAACATCAGTATCCAGCAACATCAGGCGACACTAAATTCCAAAACATTATCAAGTAATCATCTTCTCCCACTTGAAACTATCTATTTTCATCTTCTCCAATAGACTTCTTCGCTCTTCATGCTTCAATAATGAGAGGTCTCTGACCAGCGAGAATAAAAGAAAACTTAAATGTATTTCTATTGGTCCGAGAATAGTATTTGGACGATACATTTTTATTTTTCACATTTCTTGAATGCTATCTGTGCTTATTCCTAGCAGCATTCAAAAGCCAAAACAAATGTTCTACTTGAGTTGTATTATTGCTGTTCTGTTGTATTCTTAGCATCTTTTAGTTGATTGATTATGTCATTATAAATCAACTATTAAAATTTATGTCTCTAATACAAGTGTTTTATGGTCAATATTACTCTTTTGGCAAGTTAATAAAACTAGCCTATTTAAAATTTATTGAGGAGCCGGTTCTTTTCCATTCTGACAAAGATTACCTAATGGACTTTTAGGTAATTGTTGTGGTGTGATATCATCACTATGGTAAAGCTACTTCCAGGTGTGATTCCCAGGAACCAGAACCAAGTTCTGTCCCTTCTAATTTTTCTCTTTTGTTTGTTCTCTCTTCAAATTTGTTTCATTGTTGCTAGATAGGGCCCAAAAAAGCATAAATTAAACCTACAACTTATTGTTGTGATACTGACAACTAATATGCTACTAGAACATTGCTACAGTTCCAACATCTCTCTGAAGTTCAGCGCAGAAGCTCATCTTCAGCTCTTAGAACACCAATTCTTGTTGTTCTGGGTTAGTAGAAAAATTAATTCAAAACAAAACTCCGGTAAACCATTTCATTACTACATGTTCTAATGATCCTGTTTTCCTCTAAAGTCGATATCTTACTTTGCCCTGCATCAAAGAGATAAAATGTCAATGCATCAACATGATGATGTCATAATGCCAATAAGGAAGTCCATTCATGTGTCATCTTACAGAAGCTTTTAAGTTAGACATTCAGCTGAAGATGCCCTCTTTCCAACTTTTCCTATGTTCTTTGTTCCTACTTTTACACATGAATCATGACCAGAGTCACCTAATATGTCACTAACCACTTACATACTTTAGGTCTCCACTCGAACTTTGCTTGAAGAAGGAAAACCAAAGCATGGGAGATTTTTCCAGGGCCGATTAATAATGCTAGAACAGTAGTACCAAGAACAGTAGTACCGAACAGGCTTGGAAGAAGAAAATATTTAGTTTTAGGAGATTATAGGAAATCATGAACACCAACCTTATTCCAGGACCACAGATTAATAATTTGGCTTGAAACAATGCCAACTTCTGGAAATGGCACGGCAAAACATTACCTGGGAAATTTGAGCAATTAGCAGTACTATTACCCCCTTTCTCTGGGATTTCGAACCCCAGCCCTGGTCCATGCCCTGCAACTACAAAATGATTTACTCGTCGGGACACTACAGGTAGCTGCTGCTCCGCATTGATATGGTCCCCTGTAACAGACTTTAGCTGGCCGAGAGGTTCCCCATGGAGAGGTTGAGTTCCAACCCAATAAGGCACCAATGGAGCCTGAGGCGTCTGCGAAACCAGTAGCTGACCAACTCCATGATTCTTGAAGATCGTCGACGATTGCATTCTGATCACTCCAAAACCATAAATTATCAGGAATCTGTGCCCCAAACCTTTTTCTTCTTTAACAGGTAAGTCCAACTCCGGCTATATCAGAAAGCTAACAGCTACTCCCTTGTCACATCCGGGCTTTCACTCCATTACCTGCAGTTGGTAGCTCGACGTAGTGAATTCAATCTATTACGAACGAAAAGAAGCAAAACTAAAAACATGAACAAATCGACGCCACAAACCTAAACCCACAAAAACGATATGAAGTAGCCAAACACCGATACCGAGAAAGAAACAGGGCGGAGAAAAGGAGCAAAAAGAAGCAGGGAAGACGCAGAGGTAACGGAAACAAAGAGAGATCAGTTTCAAGGAGCCATCTTTACATCTTTTACCCTTTCTGCTGCGAAACTTTCCAGTAAACGTGTTTCAACTTAATGACCGAGAGATCCAACTCCACTCCGGAGCTTTCAAGATTTGAAGTTTACGACGAAAACCCATCCCAAGATCAAAAACACGGAAGCCAAAGGAATCAAAGGAGGATCTTTCGCCGGTTCCATGCCCAAAACACCTCACAAACATCTAAACATCCATCCAAGACCAAGAAAACGCGGACGCAGCAAAAACCAGTCGCAAGAATCCTCTACAGAGACAGAAGGCACACTGTTTCAACCAATAGCGAAGATTGGAGAGTCGCCACTCACGTTTCAGAGGAGGCAGCCGTGGAGGTCACCCGACCCATCAGCGAAAAAGGCACCAGAGACACCAATCGGGCAGAACCGAAGAAGTACGAGAGGAGAGAGGAGAGAGGAGAGAGGAGAGAGCGAGAGAGGCAATACGGTGGAGTGAGCCTCATGTCCTCTCAAGGCATTGATAGATATATTATTTTAATTAATGATGGATTATTCACCACTCACTCACTCACTCATTAATTTTGTGTCCATTGTTTTCCCATAATCACCTTTTAGTGCATGACTTTAAGAAAAGCGAAGTTGGATTAAGTTACAGTGGGATGCAGTTGATTAGTTAATTAAGCGGTGGGCTAATTCGAATCATTTATGAAATCGATTGAGGGTTGAGCCGAATCAAACTGCGATGACTCCCCCTATCTCGGATGGGTGGAAGTTTACGTTATATTTTATGTGATGATATTAATATGTCTTTTATATATATATATATATATATATATATATATATATATATATATATATATATATATATATATATATAGCTACGAAGGAGTATTTTGTTTATGTGAAGTCATGCGATCAAAGATGACATACAATTTGGAATTGGATTCGGAATAATGCTTGACTCGGATGCTCAAGAAAGAATATGATACGGTTGGAGTTTTTAAACTCAAAATCTCTTATATCTACTATTTGTTAACGTATTTCGATGATTATATATTTGGTGCATGTACGTAGGAAAGATTATCAAGTGGATAATTAGTTGGCCAATCACACGAGAATAGTAAAAGATAGGCTAATTAAATATTAAAACATCGTAATTCTTATTATATAAAAGGTTAAGATTCATTTTAACCCAAAGATTTTAGTCATTAATTTTTTAAATCTTTATGATTGATTTGTCTCTAAAACAATCTTTATATTTTTAACCATCCTTATATTTTTTTAAAAATAGCATATAAATCCCTTCCATCGGTTAATAAATGTTAGAATTTAGTTATATGACATGACATTGCTTGTTGATTTACAATAAACCATTAATAAATATTGGATAGAGATATACTAATCAAGGAGGTTTGAGTAATTGAATAGAGATCCAGTACCCAGTACCGCTAGAGATGAGGATAGTTGAACTATTTCATCCACTCCTATAGATATGTGATGTTATAGAGATATACAATCTCTCTATGTAACAAATCTTACTTGATACACATGGTTTTAGTTATACGTTTTGTTTTGCATATCAATTTTCGCATGATGGCTAGAATCTTTTTCTTTGGGAAATATAAGATTTTATTTTTCTATTCTTTCGCCACACATATAATGTTATGTCTAAGTTTCCCAGCAAGCTGGTCTATGTAGCCCTCCTACACCCACTTGCTCTCCTCAATTAGCTTATCGAGAAAGAGGGAGTGGCAGAGGTCGTAGCGACGGACAAAAGCAGAGAGGTGGAGGTAGGAGAGGCCGGAGGCAAATGTGAGGGAGAGTTGGACCACCATATCAAATACGGTGGAGGTGCAGAAGAGGACGAAGTAGGAGGTGTTGAGAATAAAGGTGCCTAGGAGGAGGAAGAGAGACCAGGAGATCACTGCATGCCTAGCGTTGAACTGGTCGATGCACATCCACCTAAGGTAGGACCCGAAGCTTCTGAGCTCGTTGTCAAGATTAAAGAGGCTACGTGTACGACGCCATTGGTGGAGGTCTTAATTTAAAAAAAAACTTAAATTATACGTGTTATTATATTATTGATTTATTGTGAGTCAGCATGTCATGTAAGCAGACTATAACATTTGTTCACTCAGACTTAATAAAAGGGACTTATATGCTATATTTTTTAAAATATATGAGTTATTTTAGACATGAGTAAACTATAGAAGCTTAAAAGATTGATGACCAAAATCACAAAGGCTAAGATTAGCCTTAATCCTAAATGACACTTATCATTATATTAATATTTTATTATGAATCAATATACCATGTAAACAGATTCTGATGTTTGTTAACTTAAACTTGACCGAAAGGACTTATATGCTATGCTTTTGAAAATATAAAGATTATTTTAAGTACGATAGTTTTTCTTAACCTATGCAAATGTGAAAAGGATTATATATATATATATATATATATATATATATATATATATATATATATATATCTATATAATCAATATTTTCTATCTATCGAGATTTAACATGAAAAATACACTCAACAACACGTCTTAAAAAAAAAAAAAGGATAGTTGTGACTTTATTTGTTATATCCCAACTTTGTTGTCACCAATGGAAATATATTTATGTACTCATTTTACACCCTATGCACGTTTTAAAGGTTAGGTTGGGTAATTATGTGAATGATCATATAAATAGCATATTTGTATCCTCATCTTTGGCCTATACCCATAATAACAAATATCACTAAATCAATTATTTGGTAGAATTTGGAGAGTTAGTAGGATTGTGATTGAGTGAAGATGAGTAGAATCCGATTGATTGGATTCGCTAATTGATTGGTCTAAGTATGATAATTATAATTTTTTTAATTTTTAATTTTTAAAATTCAGTGTGGGTTAGATCCTTCATTCCTCTGACTTAAAATTAATATAAAATTATTTTTTTCATAACGATATTCATTATTCTCACTCTAAATTTCTTATATGTATGTTCATGTCTTCTTGAGTTATGGAAAAAGACACACAAGGTTCCATCAAGATCATGTGTATGGTTAGGCCAGAGCAAGTGTCTATGATAAATCAATAGATATATGCCTCAAATCTGAAACCTAAATCAATCATGGTTTGCTTTTATTTGATTCCCAAAAGTTTTGTTACGAGACAAATATATAATCATATACTTTTTTGTACATCCATATCGGGATATATATATACATAATAAGTACAGTGTTATTGATTTAAGCTCATTGCACAAAGATGGCACCAAAAAAAAAAAAGTGACATTTCTCATCACTTAAAATGGATCATTTAAGCCATTGAATTGGGGAGCTACTCATTCATCAAAATGTTTTGGAATATGGAAGTGTACCTTAATGATTTTGATGAAGCAAATGCCAATGAACTCAGTGACCAATTTGCCTACAGGAGGAAGGACATTGCCAACTCAGAAGAAGATGGGGATGAACACTTTTGTCAGAAAGAGAAGAGACCAATCATTTCAATCAGCTGTTCCTTCAGTTGTGAGAAGGGAGATTGACATTGTTGGTGTCAGAGATTGAGGTTATGACTGACTTGGAAAGACAACCTATAGAATGGCTAAGTGCCGATTCTTGCTTGAAAGTACTATAGTGGCCTGTGTTAGAAAGGGTAGTGAGAATCTTCTTTTTGTTTTTGTTTTTTGTTTTTTTACTGTTAAGCCAGTTCGATTTCGAGGACTCCTCGTCCATAATTTTTTTTTATAAATATCTTTCTTCAATGTTTAAATCAATTCAAGATTCCAAAGATAAGTTTTGCTATGGTTTCGATCAAGAATGGTCGGACTTAGGAGGGATAAATTGATAAGTCATCATTTATCATCATCATCGCAAGCACGAGGGTTCATGTGATATTATTTATTTTGGAAGAGCTCGCATGTTTTGACTCATTCGGGATGAATAAAAACCTCTTTTGAGGATAAAGGATGATTGACACTTTCTAAGATACCAATTTTTTCTCAATAAAGAAGTTAAAATCTCGTGAACTCTTTTTCTAGTTTCAATTGATTAGGTGTCATTTTTTATCATCGACATAAGCATTAGAAATCATGAGAAATTATTCGTTTTGGATGAGCTCGTATGATTTTATCATTCGATATTTATCTTGAAAGGATAAAGCTATACAATCTCACCCAAAGCGAATAATTCCTCGTAAGTCATCATGCTTGCACTAATGATGATCATCATTCATCATTGTTGACATAAGCAAAAGTGTTCACGAGGAATGTTTAATTGATGTTAGAAGAGCCCATGAGACCACGACTCTCCTAGTGAGGGCATCGATAAGTATGTTTAATCCCATTAGTTGAAAAGTAATGAAAAATATATTCGAACCAAATAAATAGATCAAATAGTAAAAAAAAAAATTATATCTTTAATCATTTTGATTCACTCATTAGACCATTTGAGTTTGAAAAAAAAAAATTATATCTTTAATCATTTTCATTCTCTCACCATCTCCCTCTCTTACTTCCATTATTGTTCTCTTATTTTATTTCCATCGTAAGATTTATTTATATATTTAATTTTATTTAATCTACTCAATTTACTGATCATGTTTGATCCAATTTTAATAAACACGATTCGAAGAGTTGTGTATCATTGATAGATCCAACAAAGGAAGTCATGATTTAATCATGAAATAGGTGTTTGGTGATGAGAAATGGAGATGGTAGGAAACCATGCGTTTAAGAGAAATATACTCAGAGCCCACCATTTGCTAATTAACTACACCAAACGTGAAGTGTGTGCTTTGGTTGGCAGTCCACATCCAAGAACAAAAAGCAATCAGATAAGCAGGAGGGTGATGATGAATCACATCCCAAGGAGTGCAATTAGATAGATTGTTAATTAGGAGAAGCGGATTCTTTCCTCAGTCGTTGAAGACGCAACCAACAATTACATTCTGATCAAAACAAAAGAGAAAGATTACATTACATTACATGGAGGGAGGTATTATTAATTTAACATAAGTAATGCTTCACATGTGGCTGCCACTCTCAACTTTGAACTTATCTTAATCTTGTCTTTCTTTTTGTTTTTAATATCTTCTTTGTGCTTTCTACTCCCAATTAAAGAGTTGTATTGCATGTCCTTGTCATATAAAGCATGCATAAAAACAACACTAGCATGATATTTGCTACATGATATAAAGCAATATTTTTGCTTCTGGCGAGTCTTTTTTGTGTTTTTAACTCATTTGGTCTAACTAAAACTATGTGGTCAGAGTAAAGTTCGAGGAGGGGAGGGAAGTGTTGCTGGTAGCCTTATCACCACAGTTGGGCTCGCCATATTATAAATCCTTAAATATGACATCGATTCATATGGAGTCCAAATTTATGTTGATTTGTAATGGTTTTTCTTACAAATAATACATACAAAACTCTTGCTTCATGTTGGAAGCCTAATTAACAACTGTATCTACGGATAATGGCTAGCTCTTGAGTTCATGAACAAATCAACACTCAAGGAACAATGTGGAACATAAAAGCAACAAAGTTCATAGTATAAAAACAAAGAATTGAGTATGGTGCACAGAGTACCTCTTGTTTGGAACTCTGTTCCCTGCCCGATGTTTCAGCATCAATGGCAAAATTAGAGCAACACTCTTTGGAGACAGTATGCGGAATGAACTCAAGCATGTAGATGAGATGGCAAGTTCCACCAACACAAATCCAAAATATTTATGTCAACACTGCAAGAGCCACTAAAGTTAGCTTTGCATCATAACACTCAAGATCATGTACAAGTTCAAAATTAATACATAAGTGCATCCAATAAGTGCATCCAATAACTGGATGCGGCTGAAGGCGCTGGTGCCACCAGAAAAAAGATTCCCAACGCCAAATGAAAAGAAAAAAAAAAATACAGTTGTATACAAGTTCTGAACATCTATGAAAAGATATTTCCAACTATTGTCTTTCTTTTACAGGGACTTGGAAAAGAAGTTACACCAAATAATCCCCATTTTACAACCCCAGATTTTCTTTTCAAGACCAAGGTAGAGAGGAAAAATATGGAAATATAATAAAGGCAGGGATAATTAGTGGAAAAAAAATGTTCGAGACACCAACTATACCCGTTATATACCACTCCAATCCAAAATCTCATGTACTAAATTACACTGGATAAAAGAGAAGGAAACCTGTCAGAGGGCTTGATCAGAAAACAGCACAAGGAAAACTTATAAAAGAGGCTGAGCTGTCTAAAGAACTCATGATCAAGCATCATCCCTGAGTGTTCTGAGCAAGCAGTGTTGCATGTCACACCGCAACAAGAATTTTGGTCGTGAATCCCCGCCACCCCACCTCGCTATTCTGCATTTGTTGTAAAGATCTACAACACTCTCTCATACCCATGTTCTAGTGAGGCTACAGAATTGAATGCCATGGGAGGAGATCCATCCAGCTCTCAATTGTAGATTTTCACAGGCTTCTCAAACGTGTGGCGGTTCTGCAGGAAAGAAGAGGACAAAAGACCAAATGTAGCTGCTAAATGATTGATAGACCTGAAAATGGAAAAGCTAAGCTACCTATATGTCTAACACAAATGTGAACAATTGCAGTCACTTTACCTGATTAACTGTGTAAGCCCTTTTTGGAGCAGTGTCAGGGTGCTCTAATCCAAGGTACTGCTCCCATGCTCCATAAATATCTCTCCTCTGAACCAAATGAACCAAGTTAGGGAAAGAAACAAATGGCTGGAAAGGACCAAAATATGCATACCTGAAATCTGTTAGACACCACATCCAAATCTTGGAGGTACTCAGGACGTCCAAGTGATACAAAAGCAAATTTCCACTGATTCAACAAATGATGATGTCAGATTTCATGATGAGTTGTATGTTAACTAAAGATGACTAAGTTACACAAGCCACATGTAAATGAAAATATTTCTCCCTTTGAAACATCATAAAGTTTCAAGTCTGGACAAATAACATAGTATATATTTGTAACATAGCTTCTTTCTGCTATTGCTCTTCCATGATTAAAATATAAGGTACGGAAGAGGATTCTAGTGTAACATCCCAGTAGTCCCACATCGGAAGTGGGCAATGTGTATGATTGACTTATATGGGCCTGATGAGTGTACTACGTTAACTCCCGCTTAAGCATTTTAGTCCACGGTTGAAGGACCAAAATGGAGTTATTGGCCAGTTAACTCATCAGACTCAAGTTTTGACATTCGGGGTATGAGGAGGCGGTGCAGGGAGCTATTGGAGGAGGGTTAGGGTGTGATGGCTGTCAGTTTGGGAGGGGACGAGGGAGGAGTAGGAGGAGAAGGCGAGGACAACAGGAGGGGAGCTATATGGCGTTGGTTGTGGTGGTAATCTACTGAAGAAGTAATATACTGCTGATCTTATTGTCGTGAAACAAAAATTACTGTGCCGAAACATATATGGAAACAAGATACATATTAATGAAGACTGGATCACAATAATAAAAAAAGAAGTACCTTCGAATATTCGTCATCTGGAACTTGCAGTTTCTTCTGAATGTGCATTTTGACATCAGCTAAAGTCTCTCCTTCCCGAATAACCAAGAAAAAAGGCTCCCCAAAATTTTGTACTTGCTGCAAAGGAACATAAAACATGGAGTTCTTAGTCGAATCTGTTGTAATTTAATTGAAACCAACCAAAAAAACTGAAATTTCAAATCCACAAAGCACAAAAACGAATTAGACTTATTCATAAAATAACAAGGACAAGTGTTTAAGAAAAATCATGAATCCTTGATTGGCATCAAGGAAAGAAATTATTTGAGTCTGAAACATCACAATTTGGATGGAAAAAATAATGCTAGTTTTGGTGTCTTCAAGAAATGACTTGCTGGTTTATCAGTTTATCAGAGGGGTGTGTTGAATGTGTTGATACTAGCAATACATAGTGCAAGCAAGATATGGCACAAATGATGATAGCAATACCATCTGGAAAGAAATATGACTCAATTTGCATCCATAGCACATGGCTGGTATGGACAGGCATGATGATGCATTTTCTTGGCGCAAGGCTCAACAATCCTTTAAGTTCTTTTGAAGAAATAATTTATGATTAAAAAAAGAGCATGGAAATTTTGTTGACATAGCAGAACATAAAGCACAACACCTTAAAATTATTACCAAATATACATCTAAAATTTGGTTCAGGTTGTCAAGAATTAGCAAAATATCAACTAAGCCCAATAAGCATTTACCATTTGATTCTGATTAGGATCTCTTGTAAAGTGATAGACATGAATCAAGCGATCATGAGGACTGAGATTTTTCTCCTCTTCAGGAATCTGCAGACATACCAATAATTTCTTAGATAAAGATATCTTAGATTTCCAATGAATATAGCAAATTCTCCTAAATTGGCCGTCATTATAACAGGTCTGCTAGGGCAGAAGAAAACAAATAGCCTAACAAAAACCTTGTGAAAGCAAAACATCTGCTATAATAGCATCCTGGGGGAAATGGCAACTCACCTCCTCCGCACGTAAAGTCCAATATTGATCATTAATATTTTCAATCTTTTCACCAAGTGGAAAAATCTGTATGGATCACAAGAAATAATGATTAAGCAAATAAAAATAAAAGCCATTCTGAGTATCAAAATATCCTAAACTCAAAAGAATGAAGCCTCAGAAATGATTCTGCCTCAATAGGATTCTTAAGTTGATAGTTGCAGTAGAAAGAATAGGTGCACTAAAGTTTGATAGGATAAAATTTGACTATAATATTGGTCAAATGACTAGTGCATGCTAGTCAAAGGTATGTTAACATGTAAGCACATGATTTATATTAGGTCATATACTGACTTATCAGAAGCAAGTGTTTCTCCACCGAACAAGCTTCAATAAAGCATATTTGACTTTAGCCCTAATCCTAAAAGTAGCAGCTGAGTAAATATTAGGGTTGCTTGCTGCAAGGAGGTGAGGCTATGTTCTCTTCAAGAACCAACTTAAGACAATGAATATGGAAATTATTCAAAACCTGTTTATGTAGGGTTATAATGTCATCCAGTTAGCAACCATGTGAGACCAAAATATATATAAGCAATCGTCCTTAAAGGTATACATGACTAGGGAAGGTACCTTATAGATCTTGTGGTAGAAGACCTCAAGCAACCTGAGCTCAGCATCAGGATGAGAGAGCTCAACCTAAGCAGGAAAAAACATTAGATAATGTTTACCACTGTGCTCAACCAAAAGAGCAGTCAAGTATGTCCTGAAGTTACTAAATATTTAGAAGAACATCAATAGATTGCATCAAAGTCATTAAATTACCTTTGTCTTTAGGTCATTGATTACATCAGCTACAGTGCTATTTTTTGGAAGTCTGATGCTGTGGACTGCTACCTGATAATAAACCAAATATATATAGGTTTCAATAAAAACTTCGGAAACAAGCACAATAAATTAATAGAGAATAGTCAAGGTCAAAACCAACCTCATCCTTTGTGGCATGGTGGAATGCAACTTTTAAAGTTTTCAAACCTTGCAGTTCAGGCAGAGGAATATCCAATACCTCATAATACAATATATCAGAAGTCTGTCAATCAAAGTCATCAAAATTTATAAGATCACAAAAAATTCTGTTAAAAAAATTGTTTCTAGGATCACTTTTTTAGCTAAATTTAAACAACCTGGTTATAATGAACCAGCATATCTGAAAGATGCTCTACACCACGGTATTTAATAGGTTGGGGTTTAGGCTGCTGAGAATAGCAGTTGTGAGATGTAAGACGAATTTTTGATGGATCATCCACACCAAGTTGGCGAGCAACTCTTTCAACAACATCATCATAGGTAAAAAGTTTTGACCTTAAAAAGTGAAAAATGATAATATATCAAAATAAATAAGGTTAGAAAAACAAGCTAACCAAGCAGAACTATAAGAAAGATCAGTTGTTCCAAGCACTCACAATTCCAGAGAAAAATCATCCTCCTTTGGCTTTTCCAATGATCGGAAATGAACAACCTATGACATCACATAGCACAATGTCTTAAGTACGAGACTTTCAATTCAAGGTAGGGCAGAACTTAAATGGTAACTGAATCAGATAATAACAGAAAACCACAAAGCAGAACAATATATTAAGCATACCCAACATACTGAGTTCATCAACAGTTCAATGTGCAACAGTGCCAAGAAATAATTAAAGTTCTCTATTATAATTGAGAACTGAAGAGTATTGAATCATTAAGAAGAATCTTATAAGAAATATTAGAAAAAAATACTACTAAATTAAGTGCATTAGAATTACTCTTAAGCTGAATTTCAGAGATCCCAAATGACCTAACATACGTTGGCACAAATTTATATACAAAAACAGGATGTACCATTTGTGGATCTTTAATTAACTTAGTGTTATCTCTACAATCAGGTGTTTGTAGTACCATATGTTGTTATCAACATACAGGAAACACAATCCACATCCATGTGCTGCTATTTCCACTTTCTAGAACAATGAAATTCAAGTATTTAAACTTGAGAAAATAAATTCTATCCTCCAATTTTAAAGTTGAAAAAGAGATCCATTTGAATGAAGTTCTAACTGGACCATTTGCAGAAATTAAAAGCATCTTCCCATAATAGTATCTGGTAGAAGACTACAAGGTTGTATATCAACTTTATTCCTATTAAAAATGTTCATTGGAAAAACCTCCCTTGTCCCTTTTTAACTTTCAGCAATTGTTAAGCACCTCAAACTCCCACCCAAGAGTTTAAATATCAGTCTAATATCAGTTTCAACAGCCAGTCAGACAGGTACAATACAGGTATACTGGATGGTATATCAAACTATACTATCTGATATTATTGGAAAAAATGATATAAATGTTTGGTCAAATCAGTAAATGTGCAACCAATATTTAAAACCTAAGTCCCATCAAATCAGAAAATTTAGAAATTATTTTTACTCCTTCCTTTATTTACTCAACTATTTCCTTTTCCCAATTTAATCCATTGCTTTCTTTGAAAAACATTTTCCAAGAATACATTACTAAGATAAATGTAGCACAAACACATTGCACCTTGATAAAAGAAAAGTGTGATCCTTAAAAATTACAGAAATTCACTATATGAGTTGAACTTCTTAACAAGCTTATTAAAACCATCCATGACAAAAGTTAATGTTCTAATAAATACCGTGAGTATTCATATTTTGAAGAAACAAAAACTACAAAATCCTCTAATGGAATCATATCCTCCCAAGATGCCAGAAATCACATTCGTACAATATAGAAAGACCAACCTGGCGATTATGAACATACTCCAAGAAAGAAGGAATGTCAGGATATCGATACTGATCTATATTCCCTAATGTTGAAGCTTTTTGATAGCAAATGATGTCTCCATCTTCAAGCTACAGTGAATGTCCAGATAAGCCAAAAAAAATGTAGGAACAGGAAATGCTATTCTTAGAAATATAATGCATCAGACTTACCTGGCTTGACCGAAAGGGGATCTGCTTGTCGATGTGTTCGCACATTACACTAGGTTCAAACTTTATTTCCTAAAAATTTCAGCATAATAAAATTTGAGGTACTTAATTCATACAAACAAAGATAATAGTCATAGATTCAAACTATCAATAGGTATGTAAACAAATATCTATATCTTATTTGAGCAGATAGTTTATTCAGTTAAGTAAAGCATAGATATTGGTACGTAATCTGCATAGAATTTCTCCATAAGATTGAGATAGCCATCTTCTGCCTTGCATCCATAGATTTTTCACATGAAAAGCCATGAACTTGCATGGCAAGTTCAAGATTTCACTTTTTACCTTGCTAAGTTCACAAGCTGAGATAGACTTTTCCACTTTGTTCTTTTTTCTACTTAGGTATAGTTAATGATTGCACACTAACTTATTGTTTTTGTTGACAACAGATATGGTCAAAGCTAATTTCAGTTAATACATAGATTGATTTTTTAGATTTTATATATATCTCACTGCAAAATTCAATTCCCTTTATAATGCCTAAAAAGAAACAGTGAAATGCTTAAACACTACAAAAAATTGATGGAAACCATTGAATCCTTTAATTGAAAAACTAACCTCATAAAGTTCAATATCTTCATTTGGAGGAAATCCAGCCATTTCATTCAGTTTTGAGAGTATTTCAATTGGCTTCCCTAAAGCCTTAACAAATAGCCTTCCTACAAATCTACATTAGATAACAAAAGAAATGAAAATCTATGAGATATTAATCAAGCAAAATATATGAGAGCAAGCTATGGCTCAACAGTAAGGTTTCTCCTTTACAACTTGGAATTTTGAAGTTTCAAGTGATAAAGTACAAATCCCCACATTGGTAGGAGCCTTTGTGTGCTAGGCCCTTTTCTTTTTGGAAATATTCAAGCAAGATTGTAGGATGAGCAAGAAGACATATAAATGTTACCTTAACCCTTCTTTTTCAGGATCATAAAGCTTGAAAAAAAGAAGTATATCCTCCTTGGTCTTTTGTGGTGGAGGAAGAGGGTGAAGATCCTACAATGTCATAATTAATGCTAAAACTTACACCAGACAATATGATAAACACACAAATCTGTTCTTAAAATCTGTTGCCCTTTATATGGACTATGAAGTATATAAGCAAAATGCTTTAGAAAGATAAAATGCATGTGGAATGCACAAACTTCAGAAATATATATTACCAGCCCAAGCTCTACTTCCAAGAATAGCTTCAGTTCAGCATTATGAGCCTTATTTGATACCTCCCTAAGCTGCCCAACCTATACATACAAATGCATGCATAAGACATGTAGTTTTTTCATAGCCAAATGAAACCTATAAAACAGCTTTGAAATGGCAGCAAAAGTAAAATAATCAGTTCCATGCAACTTAAATAAAGGTAAAAAAATGGATATCAGAGGGAACCATTATCCATAGGAGATAGACGAAGGCAACCACCAACATTTAATAACAAATGAAATGAATAAATATTAAAAAAATAAAACAAACTATGGCCTTCACCAGTTTCATACATAAGATGGAATCTACAAAACTGGAAATAGACCAAAAAAATGTATTAAGGAAATTGCAGGAAGCAATATTTATTGAGACCTTTTCTGCTGAAATAAAACTAATTTTGAACAAATTTGTGACTGTTGCCTGTATAATTACCAAATTAAATAGAAAAAATGCTGCAAGATAAAGTTAATATGTGCTTCAGGAAGGATTGCAAGAATAAAAGAGAAAGTTGCAAGTAAAACTTAACTATAATATGTTATACTTGCAACAAACAAAACCAAGTGTCACTTATGATACTGCAAAATGATGGATGCAATGAAATCTTTGTAAACATCACATTTATGATAGATTGACCACAAAAGAAACCATTAAACCCAATGAGAAACAGATAAGTGTTGATCCAAAACTTTTATCTAGATCCTAAAGCCTCACCATCGAGACCTTTTAGACGAAGGCAGATAACCATCCTATATTAGCAGTAAAAGGTTTCTTAAACTGACTGAGTCACCCTTTAAAATTTTTACAGGCAACTTTGTTTACGACAGCCCTACTGCATGAAACTAATATGAGACACAAAACCCCTTAAAATTTTCAAGGTTATTTGGTCAAACGAAACAGCAGTAAATTTCTTAAAGTTTGAAAATCAGTCAAAAATTCAAATTTATTAATAGTCCATTAGGCAATGAACAATCATCAGTCATGACTGCCAATTCCAGTTCTAGAAACACATCTATCCATATTCAAGAAAATGAAAGCAGAGTACATATAATAGCTGCATTATATGGAACCCTCACACACACACACCTATATATATATATATATATATATATATATATATATATATATATATATATATATATATATTGGACATGCACTGAAAATTTGGACCAAACACCAGGTTTGTATTGAAATTAGAATTTAATGCTAAAAGCAGTTCAGTACAAGAAAACTGGATAGCGAAGAGTGCAAAGTGCGTATTATGATAAATAAAGAAAAATACCTTCACTTGAGAAAATAAATAAATACTCACAGATTGTGCTTCCTCCTGAGGTGTTAAAGGGCGATTGGGACGGTAAGTATGGTTTTGCCGCTTAGCCCAAAGCCAAAAACGCTGAAACTGCACCGGAATATTAAATTCTTTGGCCACCTCCTCCTGCCAAGTAAATTATTGAGCAACTGATGCCAACAAGAAATTACCAAAAGGGCAACAAAATAAACTATTATTGGGACTAAGAACAAAATCCTCAACGACATATGGAAATATCATGAGTATTGTCGAAGCTAGCACGATTAAGGGGAACTGAGCGAGGTAGAGGTAGCTGGGATGCCTGTTTGATTATGTTCTGTCAATATTGATGCAGGTATATAAGACCATAATGGATGTTGGGACAGAAGGTATGATTATGCCACATAAAAGTGAGTATGCCCATGTTTAGCTTTTCTAACTACTGATTGAACCTTCTTGTGACAATCCTTGTTAGGAAGAAATCAGGTCAATTAAGTATGTAACAAATAGCAAGAAATTGACAAGCCATACCTAAAGGACATGGTGTAAACGGAAAATAAAAATGCCCTCATTAAATACATATAACAATGAGTATTAAGATAACGTACTCAAAAACAAATACAGCAGACTACATCGGACACTTGCACGACTTGTTTCCTTGCTGCTTGAAATGAATACTCAATTTTACATGATATATTCCCTGTCATTTTGGTTCATCCAAAAAATTAAATTATTTTGCAAAACACATCTTTTACTCCAGAACCTATTATGACTTCAAGTAATATTGACTGAAGCCAGCAGAAAAGTGCATTATAAACTTCTAAAACAAAAGGGTCCCCCTAGCCTCCAACAAATTAATCAGTATGATATACAGTTTCACACTCCATATAGGAAAGACAATCAAAATGCAACTTAACAAATATGATAAAAAGTTTCTTGAGAGATTGGAAGAAGACACCTAGATATGTTTATGCATGCATCAATTTCAAAAATCAAAATTCAACTTAACATATTAAATAAAAAAGTTTCTCGAGATATTGGAAGGAGACACCCACGTATATTTATGCATACATCAATATCTCAAAAAGTACCATTATTCACTTCTACTTGGTTCGACTAGCTTGACCATTTTTACCTTGAAATGGCTGAATGGCAGTTGTTTCTGAATTCGAAAAGTCCGGACTTTGTCATGGTCTACAAGATCAAAAAATATTTCCCTTCCGATCTGTTCTGCCAAATCCTCGTTCCGAGCAACCTGAATAGATCATAAAACTTATTTCATTAATCTTTAGTAAAAAGGGAACAAAAGCTTCATTGTAATTGACCAAAAGATGGTACACAGAAACCCTATCAAAAACCTTGATGATAGTATAAAGGTGAGCCTCAGCTTTCTCTTTCTTTTTATGCTCCTTCTCCTCTTGTTCTCTCTTTAATCTTACCTGTAAAAAGATATTAAATTGTTAATCACTAAACCGATAAAGACCAAATGTGTACTGCACTTATAGAACTTACTCTCAGATGCTCGGCTATGTCTTTCTCATCCACATTACACATAATTTTCTCCTTGTCACTCTCACGAATGTACACAAGCATGTAAGCATTTGAATATTTTGTGAATTTAAATGGTGTATTATTGAAGCCAGGATTTGTCTGAGACAACTGTGAAACACAAGTGGTACAAATTTAAAAAAATCACATAAAAGATCATGTAAGAAAGCATAAAAAAGAATAATGGTTATAAGTCAAACCTCTTCTTCACCACCATATTGTTCTTCTAATGCCCTTTTCACGTCTTCCTTCGTCACTCGCTCATCATCAAACTTAAACCTGAAAAGAAAATGTTATTAACTGTCACACAGCGTATAAACTTCCTTTTACCATGCATTTTATCCAATCAAAAGAGGACCAAGAACACACACAAGCCATTGGTAAGCATTATATAATGAGAAAAAAAATGCAAACTGTTCAACTTGAGAGCAAAATTCAACTCATACCAAAAACTAAACAACAAAAACCTGTCAAGTACAGTTATCTGAAAAGAGAAGCTACATGGTCTAAATAATTTCACAAGACTATGAAACAAGCGCAAACATAATCAGCTACTGATGAGCCTATTAAGCAGCATCAAAACAATAGTATGAAGATGGATCCTTTTATCAATAGCAGGATAATCCTGATATGCAGAACACTCCGCCATTGAAGACGTCCATTTGTTAAAGATCGAAAAGGGCTTACACCAAAATAAAAAATCTTTAGCCAAGAATCTCAGACAATGATACATTGGACTGATTTGGAGATAGTAACAAAACCCAAGTTCCTGGTTAGGGCACCACTTCAAGCTATTTGCCAACGATATGGACCCAACTTAATATACACTCTCAAACAAGTAAATTTAGCAGCACATTGCTTAAACGTTGTTTAATGGCAATAAAACTAATCAAAATTATAATGCTGGGATACGGCCCTTCATGTGAGGATATCAGCACTTAATTTGAAATGTGATAACTTCAAGCCTCAACTGAAGTAAGATACATAATCACCTTTAACTAATACTTGCATATAGATTATAAACTAATAACTGTTGGTACTGACAATAATTCAGAAAACAAAGGCAAATTAGTAATGTCTTTACTCCTTATATATATACACTATGTGGCTGCTTAAGGTTTTCTTTTTAATTATTTACACCACAAACACAACAGCAACGCTCATGTAATACATATGTGGAGGCCAAATACCACTGATCTGATAGTGTTGGTCGAATGAAAGCATAGTAATGTCCCCCATGCACTCCACCACTGTGAACAAGAACACTGCAAGCAAACAAAAACAAACACATCAACATATCATTTTAAGATGAACCACATTCAGCAATTTTATTGTCCAAGCAAGCAACAAAGCAGAAAACTATTCCTCATGACTAGTTATTTCATATCAGATGATTACAGACAGTATCAATTAATGTAATTAATTACAATCAAATATGATCAAACAGTGATTATTGACAATATCCCAAGATCTGTTTATTGTATTTTCACAATTGTGACTAAATCGAGACTTCGTCATAAAGACATAAAAATAACTATAACTTTTGATATTGGCCAAACAATCTTAAATATAGACCAACATAATCATAAAAAAAAGCCCTATGTCATAATGGAGAAAGGAAGAGCTGGTCCTGGCTCAAATTACAATCTTTCCACATAGCTTTTGCATGCTGAGACAGTTGATATTGGTTCAAAAAATTTATGTTATCAGATATTATGTTAACATTTCTTGCAAGGAAAGTTTCAACATGATTTAGTAATCTATGAGTCATGCCATTCTCATGAACTGCATACCATATAGGATTTCTACCTGGCAAATTCAAAAGAATAAAATGTCTTCCAAGAGTGGTCAGCACTGAAAGCTTTACACTGCTGACAACTTCATACTTACATATCTCAAGAGCTGAAATGCTGAAATGATTTTATATAAATGATGACTAAGCCTCAATAACCAATCTGGGTACAGAATGGGATATTTAAGGACCTTGCACAAAGTTCATTAGTGGTAATAGTTCCAGGACAATGTTAAAAATAGGATGGCTGAATGCATGAGGCTCCTGCCGATACAAGGTCTCGAGTCACCTGATAGCAAAAGAAGCAACTTTACCATTGTACCAATGATTGCCCTCTGGTCAATGGCAATGTTGATGAGCTTTTTATATTTTCTTCCTTCACCAACAAAATGAAACAACATCTTGCTACATAAAGATATTCGTGTCTTGTCCTTTTGCATTGCTTAAAAATATCCATACAATGGCAAAATTGCAATCACTGGTACCGACACTTGGTACAAGTCGGTACCACCTGGACCAGAGAGAAGAAGAGGAAGAACAAAGAGGAGGATTGATGAAGGGGGTGGAGAAGGCAGAGGACGAAGAAGAGGTAAAAGGAGAAGGCGGAGAAGGAGGTAGATGCAAAGGATGCAGAGAGTCAAAAAACGACCCTAATGAGAAGACAACAGTAACTACTAAAATTGAATGGTATACATGTTAAGATCAAGGTTCTGAATACCATACCATACCGGTGTACCGATCAGCTGTTAGTATAATACATACCAAGTTGTACTGAGCATACCAATACATGGTACACTAAGGTGTACTGATGTACCACCCATATCGATCCTCTATTAGACCGGTACGTACTGCCCGTATCGAGCGGTATGGTACGGTATTGCAAACCATGGTTAAGATAACCATACCAAGTGGTAAGCCTAGCATGAATCAGAACATATGATAAATAGTGGCCCACTCACAGGTTTATGGTCAGACCAATAAATGACAGTTGGTACTAATCGGTATGACCAGATTTTAAACCCTAGTATTTATGAATGGTGTAATTTTCAACCCCTGGTATCAAAAAGATATCACAAAAAGGATTTAAATACCAACCCTTTTCACAATTAGCTGAGCGTAAGACCAGAATGGTAGTTGGTAATGTATGACATAGCATGGTATTCCACTACGAAAACAAATATAAAATTTTTCAAGTGTCTGTATGCATCAGTACAGTTGGCACATACCAGTACATAATCAGTACAATACATATTGGTCACAGAATATATAGAATCAGTCTTGAGAAAGCTTGCAAACTGTTTCTTCTGTAATTCTCTTTTTTTCATTTATTTATTAATTTGAACATAAGACTATTTTCAACATAATACAACTGAGGAAAATTATAACCAGATGAATACTTGTAAAGCAAAGTAAGAAAACCTTGCAAAACAGACAATAGTGAACTCTGCAAAGTGAAAACAGATTCTTGTAGTTTACTTACAATCTAAACCATCTAGAATTCACTATGACACACGAGTTAGAACAAGCACGTGAAAGAACTATTGCAGCTTGCAGGCTTATGGTGCAATGAAGAAGTGCATTTGCATTCCACAAAACCAAGTGTCCCACAAAAAACAACACAATAGCTAGCAGCAAAACTCTAGCCACTGTTTCAAAACCAACCAAATCTACAAAATAAATCAAAAAAGAGAATAAAACAATAAACATTCATTCCATGCAGCTACAAAACAAATAAGCCCCTGAGTATTGACTGTATAGATGGATATCCCCAGGTTCGTTCTAAAAGAGAGAAATGTTACCTGTGAAGAGTATAAAGATTGCGAACTCTCCTGTCCGCTTCTGGAGAAAGATATTTGCCATTATCTTTATCAAGGTCCAACTGGAGTGGGAACTCATAACGGTCATTTATCTGCATTTCAAGGAATGATTGGTTTTAAATGTGAAAGAGGTCCATCCATGCACAAGTTTCCTTGGCAGCAAAGACAAAATTGGGAGTCACTTCTCAAAATGGTTCAGAAGGCCAGGCTAATTGAAACCAGTTATGTGCAGCCACCGAGGATATATCTTTTAATAGGTTAATATAAACATACAAATCCACTGCATAACATTTGTATTTCATCACAAAAACAAAAAGAAGAATGAAAAAGAAACAAGAGATCGACGGGTTCATTTGTCGCTAGTTGCTTCAACCCAATTGTTGCTCATTGCAAGAAAATGATTTCAGAAATTTTATTAAGCTATCCAATTTCATTATGACTTCTTAAATCAACAAGTGCAATACGGTTCAGTACTAGTGGTGTTTAGAAGTCCGATAGCCTGCCAGCAGACTGACTAAACCAGGTGGTACACCCAGTACAAGATTTATATCATCTGGTTCAGGGCCAATACCACCCGTTACACCTTTTTTCAGGCTTTTCTCAAATCTCGGTATGCATCAGCATTCAGACACAAGCATTTTTTTTTTCAGCAAACTCACCCTTAAATTATGTTTATGCCCCTTAAATTATAAGAATTGATTTCACCCACAAGAAATTTCCTATTTTTATGATACAAGAGGCAATAAAGCTTTTGTAGAACTAGTCAGAAGTTCTCACAAATACTATCAATATACTGTGACAACAGTCCAAAACAATCTAAACTAAATAACCAACTGCTCCAACACCAAAAAATCATCAAACTGCTCCACCACAGCCTCCAGTTAAAGATTGAAAACTTTGCTAATCTATAACAGACACTCTTAACAGGCAAATATGCAATGTCAGCCCTCCAATTTCACACTTCACTCTTCCAAGTTTCCAATAAGGGCATCCTGTCGAAAATTCAGATTTAGGCCTACCAAGTCAAGAAGTTGGTTTTGCCAAGAAAAAAGGAAGTCTTTTAGTTATTAAAACACGCCAGAGAGAATCATGGAAACAGAACTAAGAACAGGGTCAATGATTAATATCTAATGCCCAAAAGCCAATCCTTCTGCCCAGTACAGTTGAATTTTTTTAAACATCTTCAATAACAATGAGGCAAAAGCCAAAAATGCAAAATCTTCTCCAAGGGAAAGAGAAAATAAAATAAATTTCGAGTGCTGATAAAAGATATTCTGCAGTATTAAAGTATTACTGACCTTCACCATTGTATCCCGCATGAAATCATATTCAAAACGCTTTAACTGGAGTTGCAAAACAGGGGGGAAGTCAATGAATAGAACACCTTTCTTAGCGTCCTGAGAGAATAACAATAACAGAATCATGAAAAAAAATCTTCATGGCCAATTGAAATTCAAAAGACTAAGGTTTATGCTTTATTTTATAAGAGAATACCATATAGCTTTAATGGTTTAAATTTGTGAATATATCAGATAAAGTTAATTTTCCTAATTTGTTTAAACCCTTCAAGGAAATTTAAAATTAACACATTTCAAATGTCAGCTATTAATTATCAAAATGAAAAGATGTTAAATATGTACTCTGCTAAAAATAATGTTCATGGCCGGTGGCCCAAGCACTAACATTTCCGTTAGGTGTGAAGGGAGGTGAAGCATGGCCATTATGCATTAGCAATAAATATTAGAATTCATGGTTTCTTGAAAAAATTACCATAAAGCCTAAATGAAATTATAACTATTGTCATGGTCAAACCTATACAAGAAGCAAGAAAAAGTTACTAATGCAATTCACCCAATAATAGAGCAGTAGAAAGATAATATGATGGTGAGAATGATCTAAAACTTAATATTTCAAGCACAATCTAGTGCTCTTTCTCATAAGAAAAAGTAGATGAATGAAAATGCCAGCACTTATCATGTTAATATGCAAGGTAAAGGAAAAAAATAGACCAAGATCAAACTAAAGAAAGCCCCTGTAGATCCAAAGCAAGATAAACTCTGGAGATCAGGCACTTATGCCTATACTATAAAGCTGCAAAATTACCAGTTAGGTTCAACATACCTGTAAGCCGTGATTTTCCGCATGATATTTATTATCTCCTTCAAGCCGCTCAACTTCAACATACTTATCAAATGAAGCATAAATATCCCGACAACCTTTTACATCTAGCTGTAGGTCTATAAACAATGCAGCCAAGATAGAATTAAAAGTAATGAAAATGATAGTCTAGTCCAAAACTTGCACACTCATGGTGACTACGTACCATAGAACGACTCTTTTCTCATGGATTTGTAGTCTACATTAATACATTCAATATAGTTCATGTGATGTCCCTCAAACAAATACTGGATTGTGCCCTCAACAACAGTTCCCTGATACAAAAATTGGAAACACAATAATTTGACAAGTAGGATAGGCAAGGATCAACAGAAAAACCTTTTAAAGCATCTTTTAAACCTTCATTTTGTCTTCCAATTTTTCACAAAGAACCCTGTTAAGTTCCTGAACATCATGTTGCATGAAAGAATCATATGTATCCCATCCAAAAGATTTTGTCAGCTCTTTCGTGGCGACACTGTTATCACTGTACTGAAGTTTATAGAATAGGCTCTGAAGAGCCAAGGGAATGCTTCCAGATGGCATATCATTCTCCGTCGTTGGCATATGATAAACAGCCTGCAGTACGAGATTCAAACAATTAATCACTGAACAAGTTGATCAGACAGATATTACATAAGCCGTCAGTTCTACCTTTCTGAAATATGGAATATGATACAGAGTCTGAAGAAGCGAGTTCATGTAACAAGTAGCTCCTTGGTTCTTAAGACCAACATAACCCGTTTCCTTTTTTGAATCATAACTCCAGTAGTCTATCAACCTACGGACAGCAACTTCAGCTTCAATTACACATGTATCATTGACAAGATATCCTCTACTTGGATCATAGAGTTCACTTAGAGACATAAATGAAGTAAAACCCCAATCACTTTCTCGTGAATTAAATTGGTGTTGTGTCTCTGCAGAGAGAAAGGATAGAGGTCAAGTACCAAAAGATCAAAAGTTTCCATAGACATTTTTTTGACACGAGCAATTAGAAATTTTCCTCCAAGTGTTACTTATGCAGGAACCACATAAAGAAATAGCTTAGCTAACAAAAGAAGTTCAAGCTTGTGAATTGTATGTCCCAACAAATGATCAGTGTCATCCTTGTTAAGACTTCTTTTATGCCATTATACCTATTTATGTGTCTCGACAAGTGGTGGAAGTAAAACATGCATGATACTTTTTTGTGGAAAATGCTGTTACTAGTGGTGGTTGTGTCGGCCAGACATCTGATACTCATGAGCCCAAAATATGACGATAGTTTGCTCAAGATTGTGGTAGAGTGACAGAATATAAAAAGGTTTATGAAAGATATGAGATGGGAACAATTCTGAAAGCAAAGCATAAGCAGCTCATATTAGTGTTTAGTAAAAAAGAAAAACATCCATAGTATGGATGAACCATCAAAATTCCAGAGTCACATGGACTCTACCATCCACCCAAAATCTGTACCAAGACATGCATACCTGCAGGTTGGATACTCATCACTCTCTATTGTACTATTTCTATGATATAACAATACAAAGCTGTTGTGATTCTCAGGCTTCTGATGAAAATAACTTCCCTCCTTTTACATTCTCATAACATTACAACATCAGTATTATATTTATTGTCTTTTCAAATATTCTTATCCTATGCACTCATGACTTAATTATGCCTCCTTGCCAAACTGTGCACTTGGATGTGCCCCATATCATGTTCTTGTGCCCATCCACGCAACACTTCAACCATATGCTGCAAGAAAATGATAAAAGTTGTAATGACATAAGAGACGTAATACCTTTTCTTATCGTATACTTGCTATGAATTTGATTAACAATTGCAAGTGTGAACTGTGCATATCTACTCCACCCATATGGCAAGGTAGTAGAATCAGCAACATCCAGGTATATGGACAAGTGGTCCACATTATTTCCCTTGGGAAAAATCAGCACCCGCCTATAACAATCAATGCAAGCATTAGCACTTAACCTCATCTGATGGCATGTCCCAACTAAATGGGATGAATCGTGTACCAACAAAATGGAAGCAGGAAAAGGACTACAAATATCTGCTCACCACTTGTACCCTCCAACATAGAAAATGTCGGAGTAGAGCTTCTTGATGTTCAACCTGGAGAAATTCTCAATGGTCCATCTAAATTTGAATGGAGGAGGATCCTCCACCTGCTGATTCTCTGACGTAGTCGCCGTCTCAGTTTGTGTAACTAACCAAAAAAGAATGTGAGGCAAAAGAAGATATCGTCATCAAAACCCTAAACCATCACTTGATCAAATAGCCATTACACAAAATAACTTTTTAAAAAATCACATCTTCCAATCAGCACAAATGTACAAGATCACAAATTTCCAATGCTAAAGGGGCGGAACCTCGAATCAACTAAGAGCCCCAATGCCCATCACGAAGAACAGTTACCTTCCATCGGCTGGGGTCCCTCGGTAAGCTCCTGATGCGGAACCAGCATCTCCTCTTCCTCCTGCTGCAAAAACCAAGGCACAGATCAGCGCTCAGATCCAGCAAAAACCACAAACACTGCGATCGAAAGAACACCCTAGAAGCCACAGTGGGGTTAATGGGCATCTCCATCCAACCCGCTTTGTGGGGCCCAGGCCACGCTCCAAACCCTAAAGCCGACGTGAACCTCACTAGGACGCACGAAACCAACGGGTGAAGAACGAGAGCAGAGCGCCGCCTCAAGCTAGCGAATCGAGGACTACGAGGAGGAACGGGAAGAGGGATGAGGATTGGGAAAACCGTACGTCGAGAGGTGGCGGGGTCATCATAGTCATGAGTAGTGGCCCCGCAGATGGCGTCGACGGGGAAGGGGGAGGAGGAGGATGATGAGAAGAAGAAGGATCCGATCCGATCGGAGGCGAAGAACGGGAGCAGGAGGAGGCGGAGGGCAGAGAAGAGCCCAGCACTTCTATTGGAGCGAGCGACGAAAGCCAAAACAAAAGTGGTGAAGGCGACGGTGGATGGGTTTAAGTTCTAGTGGAGGGCATGAGGGGAAATTTGGTTACTTTCATGCGGGACCCAGAATACAACATCCAATGAAAAACTGGTGGCAGCGTGGGTGCAGAACAGTCATGTAAAACACCGTGGCTCTTTCATAATTACGAATCGGCACTTCGTAATTGCATGAAACCCAGAATTATATCTAAGGTGCTCCCTGTAATTTTGGAATTACACGTTTGATCAGTATAAAACTATTTTATTTTAGCATTATTAACTGCTTCCTTCTTTATGGAGACATATTAAAATGATTACAAATTATTATCATGATTTATAATGAATCACTATAGAAAAACGTAGGCTTTTGTTATTATCCAAAGATAACTGTCATAATAAATAACTTTGACAGATGATTCAGTTCACTCATGGATGATGATTACATTTGCTGGATGTAGAAAATTTCATACATTACGAGGGGCAGTTGAATGAAATGGTAACTTGATATGAATCTATCTAAACTATCATGATATCTACATGTTGTTTCCGGTGCGGAAGTGCCAAGTGCACTGAGAACATAAGTGTTTCAAGCTGGTGCAGAGTTTTTGTGAAAAAAACTGATAGCAGATGTTATAAAGCTTCTGTTCACTATATCTGCAAGAGGATGATGTGATAAAATCATCAGATGAACTTGAAAAGTGACAACATAACAACACTAGTCTTCTGAAAGTTTCAGGTATTCGAGATAGATGGTAAAAAGACTTCAAACCATAACTAGAGGTTCATAGGGTTCCAAACTTCAGAATTTGTATCGAGTACTCGTCATATAGCATGCACATTGTAATTCCAAGCTATGGATAAGATCTTCCACGCAGAAAGCTGATGCAGATCAAGGCTAGATAACACAGAGACACAAGACCCTCCACGGTTGCCAAGAAAACTGGATATACCTGGCAAAGCAAAAAAAGTGCACCAAATCAAATTCCGCAAAAGAAGACATTCAATCTTGACTTTCCAGCAGATAGCAGCAATATTCACTTTATTAGAGAAATAAATTTAACTAGTGTCGAGCAAAGAAAAAGTGAGACAGAAGTCACTCCAAAGGAGAGATTGAAATTGCTACAATGGAACCTTACAACACGAGTATAACTCCGAATATTGTAATGATTCAAAACTTCTACTACATGTATACTTGACTGTATGGTTGCGCCCAAAAGTCAAAGCACATATTATATTATCAGAATTGTCAGGTGGTCTATATATGATCAAGACAGAATACATAATAAGAGTCAACACCAGCAGCTAGCAAGACAGACTTGAATATGTTCCAGTAATCATAAACCAAAATCATTAGATGGTGGAACTTAAATTCCTTTTTAACATAAATCGATTCACCAGGCAGACAGTTTAGAGTACATGGTTATCTTTTAGGGCTCCCTCACAAGATCCTTGTCTTCTATTTACATTTCTACATCCCACAATCAAAAGTTTCCTTATGAATTTCTTTTTTTTTTCATGGTTACTTCATTAACTATGCCTGTTTTTGTGTATACCTATAAAAGAAGCAAATAGGTACAATATGGTCATTTCCATAAGATTACTATTTTCTATTTAGTATTCACAACACCTATATTCTCCACTATAAACTGATATCTTACAGACTTAACTTCGGCAGTCCAGCAAATTTGTATAAGACAAAATCCTATAAATATATGATTCCAACAAACTAGTACATGAGGTACCTCACTTCTACTAAACTTTTAACCCACCCAGCCCATAACAATGACAGGGGAAGAACAGTCATTCCTGCTCAAGTGGCACGACTACAAACTAGTACAGACTGCATCTTCAATCTTGATGGTAACTATTTGCTTCAGGTACAATATGATGGTTTCCAGATAATGAGCAGTTTTTACATGGCATTTAAGTAGAAGAAAATGATGGGTAGGATACATGAAGAATCAGCCCCTAGAACAATATACATAATATTGGGATGATAAAATCTCCAATTAAAACCCTATATTAGATATAAATAAAATCCATAAATAGAGAAAAAAAATATGAAGCACAGAAATGAACATGGGAGACAGACATGATATAGACACAGTAATCTTATGCATGAAAAAAACTGTATAAATTGGACTGCCTATGACCAAGTGATTCATAAGATATACGAGAACTATTCTTGTAAGTAACCATCAAAAATATACTTCAGACACAAACAAAAATTAGGAGAGTGCACGCATTCAGAGCAATTCAAAGTCCAAATAAAAAAAGTTGCCTAATAGTCCATAAAACTAAGACTCCCGTCAATGTGGGATCTCGTGAGGATCAACAATAACTGATCTACCCATGCCAGCAGAAAGGTTGATGTCACATTGTAAACTCTGATTAGCTAGATCATGAAGGAATACAAAGTTTGAGATACAGACTGCTAATGACCTTATCTAAAATATCATATGAAGTATGCCCTCAACACATGCACATTACAGAAACAAATAATTGGAGATGATAGCATCATACATATGTTCTTAAGTACAGACTACAAAATAACAAAGATGATATAAATGTCATATACAAGGATTGAGTTTTGTGGTATACCACCCCAAATAGGTGACACCAGTTCAAAACCAAATCACCATTAAGAAGAAAATAGATGAGGAAGAAGGTACATTTAGGATTGGAAATCTCTTCACATGAAAATCAACATATTTTCTGGATCTATACTAGGCTAGAAATAAGGACCAACATAAATCTGATTGGATTGGTGATGAACTCAATTCGTGTTCAATTAACATATTTTAAATCTTTGTAATTAATTTTTTCCTCTGGAAATATTTTAATATCTGTCATGAGATCTTTTGTGAAAATTTATAAGTTGTCATGGCAACATCTCTTAGGTTTCTACCTTTGTTTCCTAGACTTATCAAGAAGAAGAAAAAGAAAGTGAATGTTATAGAAGGTTAAGCAATCACTAGGGGTGAAAACAAATACCATATGCCTGAATCTAACTTCGGCATCTAGGTGAAGTTGGTTATAAATATGGTTAAGTAGATGTATCTCTATCACATATCTATATTTCTATGGAGATCCCACTATCCAATATCTTCTAAGTTGGAGAATGATTATGGGTTGAGTTCACAACAAAATATCCAAATATAATGGGAACTATTAAATTAATCCATGTTAATCTAGGAAAAGTAGTTTTTGGTGTTTCATATAGTGTGCAAATATTTTAGTTTTTTCTATTTTCATATTTAAGAAATATGTTTAATAAATTTTAACTAGTTTCTTAATTATTTTTCCCAGATTTATATAATATTTAACATAAATTAGCCTGATATGTCATTTGAATACATATCCATTATATAATCAGTGTATATGCATGTCCCCATTAAACAAATATGGCTACAAAATTTAGTCTCCATTTAATATCTGTATCTGAATTCACGTGCTAAGCAGAAAAGTGGATATTGGTATAATTTTTCCACTAAGTCAATATGCATCAGACCATTTTCACACCCAGCAACCTCATTAAAGTGTCTATTCAAATAATAATCAAATTGGCTTTATTAAAGTTTTTTATTTAAATCATTTATTTGCTCCATTTATTTCTATTTTCTACTCATTTTCTCATGTTGTGTCATCTAAGTGTCTATTCAAATAATACACCAGCATGTACCACCTGACGTCACAGATATAAATAATTGTTAAACTGCTTAACTACATTGTTAGGCTCTTTATTTCACCCTATTTTCGTATATAAAAGCATCTAAAAGGAAACCATATTATAGAAAAAAAACAAAAATTCATACATGCATATATATATATACATATATGTGTACATATATATATGTGTATACATATATATACACTCACACACACACACATGTATGGAGATTAACCACAATGGTATACATGCAACATTTTATATATTGCATGGATGTTTATCTTAAACTTAAATTCAAAGGGATAAATACAAAAATCATATATTTCACAGGGATATATATATATATATGTGTATATATATATATATGTATACACATATATATATATATGTATACACATATATATATATGTATACACATATATATATACACATATACATATATATCCCTGTGAAATATATGATTTTTGTATTTATCCCTTTGAATTTAAGTTTAAGATAAACATCCATGCAATATATAAAATGTTGCATGTATACCATTGTGGTTAATCTCCATACATTAACAATCATTTGACTATTAATTGACTCTAAATAACAATAATATTCTTTAAAAACTCATTATGATAATAAAAACATCAAGAGTTTATTATATACATATCTTTTTTAATTTAAACTAACTAAATATTAGCTACAGTTGGTTAACTTGAGTTTTTCACGATGAATGTTAATGGGAGAGATATATGTGAAAGAACTGATATTTGGGGGATATATAAGGATCTTAATATTTAGAGGGATATAGATATGACAAAATATGCTATTTCCAAATATTTTGAAAAAAAAATAGAAATGTAAAAAACCCAAAAAAATGAGGGGATTGAAACTTAAAATATGTGCAGGATTTCAATTATTATTTATGGGTCATGAAAAAAAATACACTTCCATCTGGCATAAATTCTCTCATAGATGAATGACAAAGTAAGCTAGATCAAACAAAGGCATAAGCCACTTTCCCTTGCTTGTATTAACGTCATTTTACCTTGCTTATACCACATGTTTCTGTGCTGTGGACAAAATAGAACTGACTTTGCATATTACTGATATGCCCACTCAGTGTAAATCAGCAATTATGAGAGGGAAATGAAATCATGGAAAGCAGAACCAGTAAGATTCAGTATGCCATTAACTATGTGGAAACCATTTCACTATTTTATCATTAGCTTAAAGCTTTAATTTTGTGGGAAACCCAAATTCATTCTTCGATGCCTTCTAAAGGAACCATTCCAAAACAATTTTGGTGGCAAGAGCTCACAAGCTAGTTGCCCCAAAGCGTGCCCAGTCAATCTCTATGTTTAGTTACTGCTAATGCTTTACATTAAAGATTTGAGATAACCACTGAACCACAAGTTATAGCTAAAGTTTAAGCACGAAGCATTTAAGGAGATTCCAAGTAAATGCGCCAAAATAACATACCAGTGAATCACTGTTGATTTGGCGGAGGTGGTGGTGGCATTCCAGGTCTTGGTGGAGCAAACACAGGCACCGGCCCACCTGGCGGTGGTGGCATCCCTGGCCTTGGCGGCAGTGGGGCAGGCATACCAGGCCGCATCACCGGCGGAGGGACCCTCATCATCTGTGGCGGCACCGGGAATGGCGGTGGTGGAGCCCCAGGCCTCGCAGCAAACTGAACAGGCATACCTGTGGGTGGGCGTTGGCCGACCGACGGGGGCTGGCCTGGGTAACCCGGCATCTGCCCCGGCGGCGGAGGGCGGATGACTTGAGGATAGGAGACAGGCGGGGCCGACAGCTGAGGCACCGGAGGGCGCGAGATCTGTGGCTGCATCATCCCGGGTGCGGGCCCGCCGACGCCACGCACGGGCCCGGCGAGCCCGGGCTGGGCCTGGACGAGAGGCGCGGTAGGGATGCCGCGGCCGGCGGCGCGGCCAACGCCGGGGCCAGCAAGAGCTGCGGCGGCGTGGGCCTTAGCGCGGGACTCGTCGGGGGGCGGAGGGCCCTCGACGGTCATTGACACAACCTCCTCACCGCGAAGGAGGACGAGGCCGAGAGTGCGGCGGTCCTCCCGCTCCTCGCCGGGCTTCTTGCCCGCCGCAGCGGCGGCGCCCTTGACAGGGGGCAGCCTGCGGAACTCCTCGCAGTCGCCGAGGACGAGGTTCATGTGGCGGTCGAAGGCCATGAACTTTCCCACTAGCTGGCGGCCGTCCTGGATCGTGACGCGCATCCGGTAGTTGATGTACTGCAGCATCTTGGAGCCCTTCGACATCGACATGGCTCTCCGATCGCGATTAGCGTTTCTAGGGTTAGGGTTTGAAGCGGACGCAACAAAGAGCTACAAGGGTTTTCGCGGGGCGGAAGCGGAGGCGTAAAAAATAGCCTAAGAGCAGTCACGTAAGTTTCACGTGGGGAAAGCGAGAGGGGCTTTGAGCAGTGACGTTGGAATCACGTGCAGAAGGCTTGGGGTTTCGAACCAGGGGAGGAGGCGCCTTGAGCAGTCACGTTCGGGTCACGTGCTCAAGGCTTTGGGAGCGCGTTTCCAGATAACTAATAAGAAGCTTTGTATTGCCCACCAAACAAAATGTACAATAAATCTGTTTTTATGTTATTTCTTGTAAAATTTCCTTAGTTTGCAGTATCATTTACCTGAGGGTTAATAAAAAGATATTTAGAATGGATTGTTAATTAAAGAGATGTAGTTCACCAAATTTATTCTCCATTTATGTTTTGCAGCCTAAAGTTATAGAGGAATTCAACATAAACAAACACATGGAAGGAATTCAACAGAGCAATACATGCAGCCATGTCCTCAACAAGATTGCACCATAGCAAAAAGTATTGTTGCCTACAACCGTGTGATGTATAGATTAAGATAGACCAGCTTGCAAAACTAAATTGATTCCCATGGAAGCAGATCAACTTTTCTTCCACCATTCTGAGTAATAGCCAACACAGTCCTCAACAGCAACCTTTTGGCAAACTGGCCAAAGACACAGGAAATTGTTTTACCCAATATGAGGAAATAGGACTCTGCCTTCTGCATTGGGACATTATTTCTCCATCCCAAACACTTTTTGTCAATTAAATAGGGAAAAAAAAATCACTACATAACAAGTAACTAAACAAAACATGCAGTTTAATCTCCTCTGCAATATCAATGCTGCTTGCAGGTAAAAATATTTAAATTTCATGTTTGCATGTCTCTTATCAAGATGATATGTAAAGATACAAGATTCAGGTGCTGTCCCAACAAAGAATCCTTGCACAATAATTTTTCAGGGCTTGAGGATAGAAAGAAAAAATGGTGAATATGGTGTCGAGAAAATTTGGATATTCTGTTGTTGATCAGGCTGATCCATGAAGTTCCAGTTGAAAATAGGCCAGCTAACTCCGAATCATGTTACCCTAAGACTATTCACTGCCCTTTGGCAGACCTCTTCATCACTTAACCTGCTCAAGATGACTGACCAGGCTTAGTGGTTTGCCCATAAGGTGTTTCAAGCACCCGGATGGCAGGACCATAAATTCTGTGACAACGATCACTGAAAGAAGTGACCAGTCGGGAGACTACTTCCTTAAAAAACATTGATGCCACCTGCCAGAAGTGATGGAAAAAAAAGACACACTAATCAGATGCAGAGTTAAGGTGCAAAAAAAAAAGCTCAGTTATGATGCAGAAAAATGTTCAATTTATGTAAAACCTATTTTAACCAGTTCCAGGACTATGGCCCCCCATAAGATTTTTGTTTCAAAAATCTACATAAGTTTAAAAAGTTCTCAAAGTGAGAAGAACAATGACACTTCTTGGTCACACTATCGAAGATATTGAAAACAAATCTAAACAACAGACTTCCAAGTCCAATAACTTGAACAAGAAAATTTGAATCTTCTAAAAAGGATTCTAAATGTGTTAAAGAATATAAGTGCAATGTGCATGATGCCAGAAAAAGGTCAGTCATTCAAGATTCACTTTCAGGTACTTACATGTGAATGAAAATTACATCTCAAAATTTCATTGTGTATCAACAAAATCAACTTGAAAATATATGGAAAAAAAGAAGGAAGACAATTCAAAATTTACCTGACGATATAGTGGTGACTGAAACTTAAAATCCACCAAGAAATAAAGGTCACAAGTTCCAGGAACTGGTCCCGGATTAAATTCCCAAATGTTGATCAAATGGTCAAAAAGCCCGCTTTGTGAAGCAGTGGTCTGAAAGCAATACAAGCTGCACCAATCAATATGAGCTAATATTTACAAGAAAAAAGATGATAGTAAATTACTATTGCTCAATTACACATGATAATTTACTCAATGCCAACTTTGTAATATTAAATCTAGCTGCAATCACACAAATGAAAGGCTTTAGACATAAGAACAAACTCCTTTTCCATTTAAGAGAAGTAATAAATACTTCAGGATCCAACATTTTGAATCTGTTCAAGTTTCGTTCAATGCGGCCCATCAATCTAGCATTCAGTATTTCTACAAACTTTACAGAAATTCTTGCATCTTGCAACAGAAACACGTAGAACCTCTTTTGTGACTGGCTATCTGTAGTAAAAAAAGTGATTATAGGTGCCTCCAGCAATGGAATGGAGTTCAAAGGAGAAATATCATCATTTAAGTATACAACTGATAAACTGATAATTGATAAGACAACCAAAATCCACACTAACATTTACTTGAAGAAAAACAAAGAGTTTGGACTCAAATTGATACAGAATTTTAAATGCTAACCACCAAAAAAAAAATTGAAGGTTCCCTGAATAGAGCTCAATGAAGGGAAGATATCTACATAATCCACCTCATGTTACTTGGAACTGTGGCTTGTTGTAACTGGCTCCAGCCAATAGAAGAACCACACAAGTATGAGAAGAGAGTAAGGTCTTAATAGATAGATAGCAAGACTTTTATGACTTCCCTGAACATTTAACATACAAGCAACTCTGTGGTTCAATGAGCAACAACTTGACAGGTAATAACATATTTTATAATACAAATGACATTTGTGTGTAACTTTTATCAGCTAAATAATAATAGGGACTGAAAAAGTCGATTGTGTCAATCTACCTAAGTAACATACATATCTTCAATATGAAGAGAAAAATTCATGCTATAATGGAGAAGAGACACTACAAACTTGGGCCTTTAAAGAACATGAGATAAAGCAACACTAAATGCAGTTGATACAACACATGATAGGGAAATGTTAGTGAAACGATTTCTATGATAGTTCAGAGTTAGGAGAAATGGGACTAAGATAAGATATGACAGAGCTGATATTTACTTCCAAATATGTGGTTTATTAGACTTATCTATTAATTTAATAAATAAACATATGAGAAAAGCATAATCATGTACATCTGTTAGGATAGCATAACTCATAGTTAAAGTATAATATTTAAGAAGTCACCATCCCCAAACTCGAAGGAGTCGAAACAAAGGACGGACCAAACATACAAACCGGAAGAAGAAAAGGGGTGGGAAAGATGAGGAGAAACAATCGCATAGAGAATATATGTATTACCACTCATTAGCCTGAGAAAGCAAACGAGGGCTTTTATTTCAATTCTTCCTTTTTAAAGTTATACCTGATCAATAAGGTTTCTACCTAAAATTCCACAATAATATCTCGTTGACTCACTTATTTGAAGAAAATGAGAATAAATTTGCTACATGGTCTGAGCTAATCATTCATTTGAGCCACAACAATTATTTACTCCAGGTTTGCTTTCCATTAAATACATGATTAAACAGCTATATATCCCTTATTTCTGGTCATCAAATTCTTCGAGAAGTCACTCAAATTATCTTGATTGTATATTTTTGTACATGATTGATATTGATAGATGCTTGTTTCAGCCGAGCTTTAGTTTGTACCCAAAGAACACAAGATTTGAGAAAAAAAAAAAAAGAATTGTCCGCCAACAAAAAAGCATGGAGAGAGGAAGAAAATGTATGGCAGATACAAGAAAAAGAAAGGAAGGATACAGAAAGCAAAAGATTTGTGTTTATCAAAATGACAAGTTTAAAGTTACAGAACATCTAGTAAACAAGAAAAGAAGATGACAATCATAGGGAAAATATGAAATAAGGAAAAGCAAATAAAGAAGCAATGAGAAAGGAGAGAAGAAACTGAAAAGCATTACCAACAATGAACTGTTAAAAGAAGCATAAGGAGACACATGAGGATGAACATCATCAAAGAACAAGGAAGAGCAGAGAGTGGCATGGAAGATGCTATCTTTTATCTAAAGAATAAGGACAAGATGCTTTCTTACATCTAAAAAAGGCCTCAAGTAAACAAAGTATTCCTATTCTAGAAAACTTTATTAATCCAATTAGTGATCTATATCACTAAAAGGTTTAAAGGTCATATAAGTAACAGGATTGAGGTTTAGACACAAAGAGCAATAAAATAAGGCATTAGCTAAACCACACAAATCGTGGAAAGTGATAGATATTATCAAGCCTCTTTGATCACCTATCTGAGTGAATTAAGAATTGTCCATCAAAGCCATCTAACCATAAAATGACCATAAGACCATCAGTACTACAGTCTAGAAGGTATATAATATAGCTATAGAGAAGGTATATAATATAGCTTAGAAGGGATCAACACACTCTACAAATACTATAGAAATTGAGAAATATCTAAAATACCTAAAATAAGAATAAAAAGGACTAACAGAATATCACGATCAAAACTGCAAACAGGGTGTTCAATGTAATGCTTGTGTATGTCTGTATCTGTCGGTTTTGTTCATGTTTTATATAGCATATAGGCTTGTCAGCCCCAATTCGGTTAAGTTTGGCAATCGTTTCAATCTTGTAAACGTAAGTTGTGTGCAGTCATCATGCAAAGGCAAAACTGCACAGAAACAGACCATTCAGGTAATCATTATGGGGGTTTTCTAGCTTCATAAAGTGATACAGAGTGTCAATCAAGAGCTACCCAGGTGGCACATGGCCAGATGGGCCTTTGGAGAAGTGTCTAGGGTTGGTTTGCTGTCTTATTCCGCAGTAGTGTCATGTGAGCACTTGTGGGGACTTTTGGTTGCGATGGACCATCTTGGACCCTTTGTCGCGCAATATTGTTTAGAGCTTACGAAGCCTATATTTGTAATTTGCATTGTCTATCAAGTGTTTACTGAAATGTCTACTTGTGGGATCCCGAGTTAAACGTTTACTCCAATCGTCTTCTCTTTTGCAGATTCTTAAGGGACCATAAGAGGTTTCAGAGAGACTAACCCTATATGGATGAACATGTAAGGGTGTCGTACGACTTAAGCAAAACCAACTAAACCTATGACAAGAAGCAGAAATTTCTAAATAATAGTTCCATATGTCATGAGCATATAAACTAAAAGAGAGAAGAAATTCGTTCCAAACCTTAAGATACTTTGGTTTCTCCATTTCTACATGAGAAACATAACTTTCAACGAGAAACTTGAAACCTATCTCTAGCTCAGCATCAAATGATCCATCACTATTCCGCTTAATAATCGTAGATCGCTGGCACCATGGCACAAAGTCTTCATACAGGTCAACAGCTTCAACCACCGAAAATAACTGCTCTGGAGAGTACCTGCAAGAGGAAGTGATTTACGAGGCTCTGCATAATACCATCAGTGCGTGAACAAACAAATGGATAATCTAACTGTGATTATTAATATTGATACATGAATCTGGACTTGCAATTCCCACAGGAATGAAGGCGGAAAGATAGTTGCTTAAGTAAGCAGACACAGGGTACATACCCCATCACACGCCGCTCCTCATAGATCTTAGAAAGAAGAGATCCTTCTTCCCCATCCCCACAACCAAGAAACCATCTTCCCTGATCGTAGCGATGCAAATTACCGACGGAGGGAACGAGGTCTTTTGCAGAACGAAACAATTGCCCAGCGCAAGGGTTTCCATAGCGAGCAAAGCTGGCCAAACATCGACTCTGAGCAAATCTCTCCCACCTCCTCCGGGTATCAAGGTACCTTCTCACAAATCCAAGTCGAGCATTGAGATCCAGAGATCGATTTCTTCCTGATAGAAGCCTAGCAATCGCCTTAGGAGACGATAGAATCGGCGGCATTCTGTTGAAAATTTCGGCCTGCTCCAACAGAAATCGCAGCTTTCCCCCTAAATCAAAGGATTAATGCAGAAATATCGATCCTTATCCAATTGGTCAGCTGCTTGGCGGCCAAGACCTAGATCTCGGAAATAATTGATAGACCACTCGATATAAAGATGAAATAGCCGGATTACGGGTCGGATTGGCAGCAATCAAAGGAGCTGGGATCAAAACGGGTGAGAGGATTGAGAGGAACTCTAGGGTTCTTCTTGGCGAACCTTCGCCATTCTTCGGAGGATTTCGGGTTAGAGGCAGCGGCGGAGCGGGGAGGAGAGCCGTCGAAGGCTGTTCCACCACCCGCTATACCGGTTCGCGTTCGACCGCGACGAGTCAAGCTTTGTGGTTCACCGTTACCTGGTGTATGTTGTGGGTATGTAACGGTAACGGAAAGCCACATGTAGGATACCCGAAAAATTAACCCTACCCGAATCCGAATTCTAAGCCGAATCCCACCAAAACTATTCACAAACACGAACTCGTATCAAGTCCGATCCAAATACTTCTCTGCATATATTTATCCCAAACCAATTAACATAGGACCCAGATACCTATTTTCTTGATCTATATTCATCTCGCATCCGATCTATTAGCATTTACATCTATCGTCAAATATGAATTCTCTTTAACCTATTAACACTTAGACATATTGTCAAATAAATTTATTTGTTAACGTAATACATATTTATATAGTTTTGAGGAAAGTCTTCTTTAATCATGTACTTAAATCATGCACATATATCATGGTAAGCGATCCTTAAATCATAAATTGATTGAGGATCATAACACGAATGTAAATTTATTTTTTTACATTTATTTTTATCATAATCTTCTATCATGTCTCTATAAAATTAAGTTTCCATCAAAGATATAAAATCTTGAATTGATGTAATCAAAATATCCTGTGGGGAATCAACTAATTAGTTAAAAATATAGATATATGTGTAGGAGAGTAGAACACTGAATTAGAGCATAAGGAAATGACACCGATATTATCATAATAATATTATAGGAGTTGATTAGAAGTTAATGCCAAATTCACATGGTAAATTGATGTCTCGGTTGAGTGGTGATAATGATTAGCTTAGTTTATTTTCCAATCTAACTTACACCCTTCAGTCATGATGATTAGCTTAGTTTGCCATAATGTCCCCCATAAGCTTAATTCAAACTCATAATGGAGGATGTTTGTGAAGAGGACAAAGAATAATTGGATGCAAGTCAGGTTACAAGACAGCTTCTACATTGCATCTTAATCCAGTATCTCTAAGAACAGCATTCTAGTGCAACCTACTACTAAGAATACTGCTGCTGAGTTATGGGAGATGAGAATGAGCACCTGACACCAAAGAAGACCACCAAAATAACAAGCCACTATCAGCCAAAGAGATGATCCTTGCAGATGAAAAGAAAGCAAGAAAATACACTATTAGGTGCACATAGAACAGGTTGATTGACTCTAATACCTATGAAAACCCTAGTTACTAATCTCCACCTCCAAGGGCAGCTTGGAAATGGAAAACGAACTCTATATAAATATTAAGCTAGGACAGGAAAGCTACTACTTAGCTACATTCCAGTGGCTGAGTTAGACCCTGGGCATAGGCAGCAACATGCATGCCTCGTGGACGATATCGTATAAATTCCTTATGTTGTAAAACTTTGAGAGCAGCTGTTGAGAGCAGCTTACAGTTGTAGCTGCTCAAAATGGGTTCAATAACTTAGCAGCAGTTCGGAACCCCATCAACCACAACCAACTTCTCAGTCACTGGTTTAGCATCAGCTACTGCAGCGCCACCCTTCTTTCTGCTTGTGCTGATTCCCCAAGTGCAAGCTCACCCTGGCCGGATTCATTCTTCACTTCCAAGGGCTTTTGTAGTCCAGGGTTCCTGCTTACCCCATCCATATCTTTCTCATCAAAATGCACCGAGCTTTCATCGATGATCTGGAAGGACCATAAAGCAAATTATAATTTCCATGCTGATTAGAACAAGTTTGAAAAAAAAATGCAAGCACCACTGCAAACCAAAATGAAGCACATAATGAGGTTAACCAAAAGATGTGGCACAGTTGTAAACATTATAATTGCTGTCATCAAAATGAACATTTTCAAACGAACAAAGCTAAGCATGACTCATGGGTTGCTGTATTACTATCAATTGAAACTTCTAAACCAACATTAGCATATCAGTAATTTAAAGATATAGTATCTCATCATGCCTTTTTCTGAAGCAGCTGTAGCTTGGATCTCTTTTCTTGCATCATCTTCTGGCGGTCCTCATAGAAACTGAAATCATCCAAAATGGATGTCTTGCTCACATGATCTTTGAAAAGCCTAAGCAGTTGAAGACCTTGGTCTAGCTTCACCTGAAGCAGACAGGAATAATCAACTTAAGATTCCAAACAGTTGATAGTAAATGATATCCTTACCTCCTGAGTGTCTCTACTATTTGTCACTGGTTTATTCTCATTGTCTTCCAATATTATGTGCTTCAGGATGTTATTAGGTACATCCTTCACAATATGCCACTTAACAGGAAAACACCCAATCCACTTATCCTGCTGCCAGTAACCAAATGTTCTGTTAAAATTAACTCGTCCTATCATTTCTGCAACACCGACAAATTGTCCACTCGTATTCACCTATAAGTCGACAGCAAAAAAAAAAAAGGTCATTAATAAAAATGAAAGAAATTGCTAAAATTGAAAAGTAACACTTACAGAGAAAAACAAAAAGATTGGGCATCCACTTGTCTGCTCTTTAGATTCTTGATACGCAGCATCAAGCTTCTTGTTCCCATGGGGAGTGCTAGACCAGATATTGTACTTAATACTCTTGTGGATATCATCCTCGCTGTATGACTTAATGATGAAAAACTTAGCATTTGAATATGTCTCAGGGAAGTCTGCCTTGTTGTACTGACCACTTCCAGGAATTGCAACAGACTCCTGAACATTTACGTTTGCAGGAAGGCTCTGTACCCTTACTGCAATGGTAACATTAGGTCCAAACCCCTTCTGGTTTCCGAAACAGCCAGCCCTTGGTCCTTTATTGAGTTCGCTTAGCCCATCCAAGTTCTCATTACCATAACCACAGAATCCATTACCTCGGCCCCTTGACTTATTGTTGTTATCTGTAGACATCCCCCATCTTCCATTCATTCTGGAGTTGTACATACTTGAACTATAACTCTGATGATTTCCAAATCCATTAGCATTCTGACCATACATCCGGTTGCTAGGATACAGCTTGTTCGCCACACGAGGAGCTGCTGGTCCTAAGGCATGCATTCCCTGGCAAAATAATAAATAATTTGTTAAACTAAACAGAGTTGAAAAAATTAACTCCCAATGTTGCAGCAAAAAGAATTCGAACAATTGGTTTGCCTCAGAAGAGTTTTCCCACACCCAAAACACACAAATTCAGGACCAGCACTTAGATTGCTGCAAGCAAGTCTAAATTTCCTGTGTTCAGGTTGTCACAGAAGGCAAGTGTCAAGTTGTAAACCTATCTCCTCACAGGTATAAATCTACTTCAGCAACTTCAGCAAAATATACAAAGATTTCAATTAAAACAATACATACCATGTGATGAGGCTGGAGGCGGGTATTCTGGTTTCTTGTGGACATAGTGTTGCCAATTTGTGTAGTCATAGAAGAAATATTATTAGTTGTAGCTGGCTTATGTTGTCCATCAGAAAATATAGGACCATCAAACCATGGAACGGGTGACCACATACCATCAAAACCAAATCTTGGATCCTGGTAGCCTGAAGGAAGACCACCAAGCAAACCACCTTTACCAAATGAGCCACTTTGATTCAACAATGAGTTCCGTTGGTTTGGTTTGAGTGTTGCTGATACATCATTGCCATTTGTTATTGTTTGAGCCATCACATTTGAATCAGCTTTTGTGTCTACTGGAATAGAAGGGAGGTCAGCAGCAGCAGATGTGGATACTTCCCCTTTAGAACTAGGAGTTTGGCTTGTCGTGTATGACACACAAGTGGGTGTGGGTGTGGGTGGCTGGTAATATGTAGCCGGAAACTGGTAATGCTGGGGTCCATATAACTGACTGTTGTGTCCCAACCACGGACCATAAGAAGCATAACCATATCCATGGTGATACATGTCACCATAAACTCCCTGCCAATAATCAGGAAATGTCATAAAAAAACTTGCTCTTACAATACATATACAAGAACAGAAAGACAAGACTTGCAAAATAACCTATCAGTATCAAGTTTGCAAATATAACTATCAACCCAATGACAAACCCTATGAATGCAATTGACACTTTCCAGCAAGGACAGTCCAAGACAACTTACAAGTGGAGGCACCTCCGATCCATCAGGACTAACGTATCTTGGGTAAGCCTCCCACTCAGTTGCTGATCCATCATAACCTGAAATTTTCAAAATGAAATTGGATGATTCCTTCAGAATTACTCAAAAAATTCCTAAGGCAGCTAAAAAACTTAAGTGACCAAGACAAAAATCCCAAAACAACCCCACAAAGAATCATAAAGAAAAACATTTTCATCAATCAGATATGTTTAGCAAAATTTTAATGAAAGGAAAATATCTAAAAAATTAATTTACCTCCATAGTAGAAAGATGAAGCATGTCCATTGGGGTAGTAGAACATGCTCGTATCGAGATGCTCCTGAAGCAGCGGAGTCAGAGACCGCTCGCTCGTGGGGATCGACACCATTGGTGCTTCCCTACCATTTACTGAACCATACTGAACCCCAGATGGCTGTAAGAAAATTCAAAAAATATCAGCACCATGAAAATTCAGAAACTACAAACCTCATACCAAATACAAAAGAAAAGGCAAACGGATGATTTACATCGATCGAAATGGCGAATTCATAAAGCTACCTTCTTTGTCACCTCTGAAGCATCGCTACTCATGTTCTTAGAATCCAACGATAGCTTCCGCATCAGATCTGTAGTTTCTTTGACAGTTCAATTAAGGAGTAATAGTATTTGCCTAAATTTTCAGAATAACCAAATACATATAAGACAAACCAAGAGAAGAACAACAGCGAACACTTTACAAACCTCTCGAGAAGTCAGCATGATCGAACATCGGAAATAACATATTAAAGACCAGAAGAAGCTAGTACCAATATATGGTGTGGCAATATCTCGTTTTATGGACCCCAAACGCTCTATTCGAAACAAAGACCTACGAAGACACTGTTCATCACGCCAGTGCCACCCGACCCAAACATTAACCCGACAAAAACCCCAAATACTAAATCAACGGAGCAAATCAATCTTTTAGCCGAAAAAGAGGGGCATAGCAGCAAAGAGGGCCGGCAACGAAATGGAAGCAAAGAGAGAGACGCTAAATCAACTCCCGAGCAGAGGGAAGGATACGGTCAGCAAGAGGAGCAGGTGCGACGGCCGCCATGGTCGGATTTCGAGGTGGCAACGAAGGGACTAACAGTGCGCGCTATTCTGGGAGGATACGATGGCCCAAACCCTAGAAACGGTAAAGGGGAGGCAGGGGAAGCGGAGGGCGCCGCCACGGACGGGAGAGAGAAAGAGGGTTTTGTCACGAAAGGAGCTCGACAAAATAGCGCCGCTCTTTGTCCGCCACGCGTCCACTTGAGTTTAAGTATACTTCTTTAGTTTGCCACTTCTTATACCCGAATCTTATTGGGAGATGTTTAGGCTTCACTTCGGGTCCATGTAAATTTCCAAAGATTGCCCAATGATAAATAAGGTATAAGACGCAGTAAGGTATATCCAACATGACAAAACACTGTAGAAAGACTGCGCCGGCGATATGGGGGGCCCCGCACAGATCATGTCCTTGAGACAGAATCGGATCGGGTGGACCTTATCATCGGACACGTTATCAGCCACGAGTCACAGCTTCGAACACACAAACGGATCGGGTGCTAGTGATAATATCCGACCTGTTATTAGCCCATAACAAATCTGGGCTGTTCTCCGCCGGCTAATCCACATATCCCCGTGAATTTTATCACGGGTGACGTGGCCTTTCTTTAACGCTTTACAGTGCGCCAATGCCACCTTTCGTCCCCCCATTGGCTGCCACGCTGACACTCCGCCCTCTCCCTTCTCCTCGGCCTTTCCTCTCTTATCCGACATTTTCCCACGACTCTCTCTCTCTAGGGTTAGGGTTAGGTTTTCCACTTCTCTTCGTTTTCTGTTTGTCCCGTGATTGAAATCAGAAATCGAGGTTTTGAGGAGCGATTCGGAGAGATTGGAGATGGGTTCGGAGGCGGCTGCCGCCATCCCGAGTTCGGTGGTGCAGCAGAGCTTCGCAGAGCTGGAGAAGCAGCGGGAGCTCATCACCAGCTGCACGCTGCTGTGGAAGGAGCTCTCCGACCACTTCTCCATCCTCCAGCAGGGGCTCGAGATAAAGTCGGAGGCCCTTCGGTCCAAGCGCCAGTCCCTCGACGCCTCCACCGGGCACGCCCTCGACTCTCTCCGCCGCCGCGAGCTCTCCATCGACGCCGCCGTCGACCTTGCCATCGCCAAGCTCGACGAGCGCCGTGCCGCCGCCGTCGAGGCCCTATCCGCCACCGCTGCGGGGGGGGACGAGCTTGATCTCGCCGAAAAGCTGCGTTCTTTGTGCACGAAGATGGATTTCAATGGGTTCTTCGACCTTGTGGTCGCGAAAAGGAAGGAGGTGGAGCTCCTCCGGTTGGAACTCCCGGTGGCTCTGGCCAACTGCATCGATCCAGCCAAATTCGTGATGGACGCCGTATCTGGAGTCTTCCCCGTGGATAAGAGACCGGTGAAGTCGCCGAATGATCTCGGGTGGGCCTGCGTGCTGGTCTTGGAATCACTAGTGCCTGTCCTGGCGGATCCAGAGCTAGGAACGGTGAGGCCATTGGCAACTCGAAATATAAGGGAGAGAGCCAGGGAGATGGCGAAGGAGTGGAAGATGTGGCTGGAGCAGCACGGAGGGATTGAGAGTGTGAAGCCACCCGATGCACACACGTTTCTCCAGCATTTGGTGACTTTTGGGATCGTAGGGAAGGCCGACAAGGAGTTATACCAGAGGCTCGTGGTGAACTTTGCATGGCGGAGGCAGATGCCAAAGCTGGCTATTTCATTGGGCCTTGAGGACAAAATGGAAGGTATTGATTTCTTCTCTGGTTCCTCCTTCCTGGTAATTCGATCATGATTATGATCTAGTGTATCTTAGGACTTCTCTTATACTTGAGACTATAAGCTAACACTATCATCTTTCCACGGTTATTTTCTATGTGTAAGAATTTTATGTAGTCAACTAGAAGAACAATGATATTAATAGTCTGGTAAAATGCTATGCTCTGTTTTTATCATGAGCGAATCATGGATTTAAATCTTGGTCAGATGACTGTTCTGGATCTACTGTAATGGTATGGTACCAGTATACCAAGCATATCAATCCACACCACCCAGTATGGACAAAAATATTGAAAAATTAATATCGACCACTATCGTCTCATATGGTCCCACATTAGTCCTTGCTTGGAGCGATAAATACTGGTCAACTATGGTACAGACTGAACGGTATTTCAAATCATGTTTGAAAGTGTTAATTAAGTTTATTGTGGATGGATTGCAATGTTCATTTTTGGATTTTAATTAATAGAAGCTCCATTTAATTTCTGGCATTGGTTGCATAAATTTTAGTCAAACCATTTATATATTATTTACAAGTGGTGATTTAATGGCTAGACATTGCAAGACTTTATATATTTTTTAAGCTCCATCTGTTGCACTATTTCTTCTACTGAAATGGGGGACTGTCAAAGAAAGGTAAAGGGGAAAAGGTTAGTTGATGTTTCATGTTATTTTGTTCTGAAGAAAAGGATAAAAAAGGTTTTGTTCTTTCACAATTACATACGGGTTATTACTTCCAATGCTATTTTTGCAGAGCAACAATTATAAACAATATGAACTAGCTTGGAAAGTCGTGTTAGCTCAGCTTGGCACTCTTGTCTGTGGATCGACCCTATATTCAACAGATTTATCATATTGTGACCATAATCATACTTATCTTCTGCATCATTTTCTGGTATGACTTTGATTGATGGTTATCACATAGAAACGTGTATCCTCTTGTTTTTTATATTTTATATGAAAATTTATTTGTACAAATCCACATACTTTTTGTCTTTTCCTGTTTTTGCTCATTATCTGTGCTATTTGTGCTTTCTTTCTGTTTAATGTCTGCATGAAAAGAAAATGCTGCTTTTGGTGGATCAGTGCTATTGTCACTTGTACAAGGTTATTGTTTCACTTAAGGACCTTTTGCATTTGCAGATGTTATTGAGGAACTAATTAGTAAGGGACATCAGCTGGATGCAATAAACTTTGCCTATGAGGCTGGCCTTCAGGACAAGTTTACTCCTGTTTCACTGCTAAAATCCTTCCTGAAAGACTCAAATAAAGCAACTTCAACCTTTGAGGATCACTACGGTGGTGGGCAAACCACGGTAACCTACTCATTCCTGATTTTTTTTACTTTTTAATTTGTCACATCGTATAACTTACACTGACATTTTTGGATCCCTAATCTTGGTAATGATTTGAAATGCTTCATGTGATTCTGTAGTCTGTCTAATGTTTGACATGTATGTAGAAGTCAATGGTGCTCATTCTGTTCTATTGCAGAATTACACGTGCCGCAAGGAACAGTCAATTATTCGGGCTGCTATAAAATGTATTCAAGAACACAAGCTTGAAGCCGAGTTTCCATTAGAGAGCCTTCAGAAGCGACTTGAACAATTGGAGAAGGCCAAGGTGGAGAAGAAAAAACCTTCTGGTGGTGGTCCTGCAGCTCCTGCCAACAAGCGAACACGAGCTAATAATGGGGGACCAATGCCTCCTGCCAAGGCTGGTCGTCTAACAAACAATGTGCACGTCTCCTCCCCTGCTGCTCCTGCCTTTGTACGGTCACCATCTGCCCATACCACATACCCTGCGGCAGCACCTTATCCTTATGATAGTCCAGCAGGACACGGTGTCTATGGTAGCAGGAGCCCTCCAGTCATCAGGGACTCCTATAGATATCCAGCCGAAGTAGGCCCTGTCGCACTTGGTGCGCCATACCACTCACCACCTATGAGTTATCCAGTCTATGGAAATTACAATCCCTTGGGAGGATACAACAATGGAGTGGCACCAGGCTATCAACAGGCTTACTACAGGTAGGGTTGGTATCAAGACTTCAACAAGTTGACCTGGCTGGATGACATAATCACTAATAATTTTGAGCCATCTGCTTGATGGCCTATTTGTAGTGACTAACTGAATTTGTAGGATGTGTGCGCTTATTAGATGGTTTGCTTTTAGTAACTTGTTTAGATCAGCTGTATTCTGCTTTCACCTACTGTATGTAAATTATATTGGACAAAAATTTCAAAATATTTTAATCCTTTGTTGTTGAATAATTTTGCATCAAATTACTTTATTACTGTTGTAGAGGCCCATATGGCATCTTGATTATATAGGACAACTTTCAAAATGTTCAAATCCTTTGTTATTGAAAACCTTTTGCATCAAACTTCTCTTTTTCAACATATTGGACAGAAAAGAACTGTGCACACAGTTGTTTGTCTTGATCCTCTCATTCAACAAAATTTTTCCTACACTCTCTTTCAGAGCAATTATAAATCAATATTTGAACTGTATTAACCTCCTTTTTGCGGTTTCAGAATGAATTGACATTTCAGAAGAGTCTATAGGATGGCATCTTATTCAACTTGTCAACTAGTTTGAGGGTGAGAATTCTTGTTTTCAGAAACAAAATATGGTAGCTTCTACCACTAGTAGCCAAATTATTTTTGGGGTGGGATTCTTAAACCTCCATCTTGACTGATTTTATTCAACTTGTCAACTAGTTTGAGGGTGACAATTCTTGTTTTCAGAAACAAAGTATGGTGCTCAGCTTCTACCACTAGTAGCCAAATTATTTTTGGGGTGGGATTCTTATACCTCCATCTTGACTGACATTTTGGTGAGAAATTAGTTTTTTTTTTTCTTTTCTGGATGACAGATAAGTAGAAAATCAAACACTAAATCAGAAACTGGTCCTAAATGGAAGTAAAAAAGAAATTAACTTTGAGTTAATTTTAAAGCATCAAATTGTAGATTTGCAGAAATCAAATAAAAACTGTGCCGTAGAACTGAAACTTTTGTTATGATAAATGCTTAATAAAAGCAGATGTATCAAAGGCCGTTAATAAGATGGGGATAAAAAGGGAAAACGAATTATTCGAGAGGAGGGATGAAGAAAAAGACAGGGAAGTCCTCAGCCTTGCCGTCCTTTACCCGTGCGGAGATGGTAGAGAGGCAAGGGAACACGTGGGACCACCCGATGGGGGTGAGGTGGTGGGTAGAGATAATGTTGTAATTTCTAAAATATAAAACTAAAACGAATAGTGTAACAGGCTAACGGGCAGGTAAATAGACCGGGCCAGGTAAACGGACCGAGCCAAGTCGAGGGCCTTTAAACCCGACCCAAGTCGTTTAAAATTGGTGCGGCTCGCCTATAAAGACCCGGGATCGAGAGACTTCCATCCCAGTTAGTTCGAGGCACAATGGGGGGAACGAGAGCAGGAACGCCTCCTCTCCCTTCTCTCTTTCTCCTCTCCAATGCCGATGATTTGTTTTTCCTGATCTACCTCGCATTTCTACTTCTTTGTTTTCACTTTTCTCTCTTGCCTTCGATCTAAGAGGCGGCGACGATGCGACATGAAGCTTACTGACGGATTAGATCGTCTGTCATTTTGGCGCGCTTGGATCGATCATGGTGACGGCGAATCGCAGGTTATCAATGCATATGTATAACCTTGATCCTAACCCTAAACTCCATCTACTTTCTTCGATGCTCGGTTTACCAATTCTAAATGGTGATGTCGGGCATTTTCCAGTATTCCTTTGGAAGATGTATTTGAGGATAGTATTTACAGATGTGGAGCTCATCTGAAGGTAAGTTTCGGAGTAGCATATCGTATACTTCCCGAGTCACTGATATCACGATTCTTGGGGGCGTGCATTCTATCTTGTTGGCGGAGATATGTATATATTGCAGAAATTAATCCTGAATGAAACCCTAGTTAGAAATAATGATGTTCGTCATTAATACCTTAAATGATCTCAGGTCACAATGTTATTAGTTTCTTGGTTTTGATTAGCATTCATTTTCTTTTACATTCATGTACCTGTAATTTTGAGTGACGTGATCTGGAAAATTCTTAGTAGAGATTATACTCATACCCTTAGCAGGTGTATCTGAATGTAGTTACATCTTATTTTCTTCATAACCTTATTCCCATGTCTTGATGTTGCGGTGTCATCCGATTCTTTGTTGTCTGATATTGCAATCCTAAGCCGAATGATGACAATAGCGGAAGACCGTGTGTTCCAAGAATCTGTTTGCAAAAGGTGTACTAGTTGCTGGAAATATGGACTTTGTAGTGTTGTGTACACTTTTCCAAAGCATTTAGTTGCTTGCTTTTATAGGAAACTAAAATAATTTGGATTCCAGATTTTAGATTTGTATGGTCTGCTGCAAGTTAAAAATGAATAATATAGGTATAGATTTTGTAATTTATTATTTCTTTGTAGATTTTTATTATTATCCATGTTTATTTTCAAATTATTTGTTCATTTTTCATTGAACAATCATCATTATTTGTTTTCAGCATATATGAGGTTGTCACTTGCTGTACTTAAGGCTTGCAATGTTGTGTAACATATTCTAAAGATTTGTGTCTACATTAAAATGGTGATCTCTTGCTGTGTAAGATTTTGACATTTTTATGGATATTCTCTAGGAATGTTTTTTGTTTGAAAGTTCATGTACAGTTATGCTGCATTAAAGATGGTACAAACTATCACCGTGTTAAGTTTGGATGTTTTACAGTATTTATTGTCTTTTGCATTTGCCTCATCCATAAAGGGATAGTTCTAGAATTTGGGGTTCATTATAAGCTCTTTAGTAGGATTTCTTGTTTGAATGAACCTACCTTGAGAGGTCCTTTTTTCTCATGTTGTCATGGAGTTATGCTTGCGAAGCACTTCCATGTCCAGATACATTGTTAATGTTTGAAACAATTAGACATCCAGGGGAGAATGCATGTGGTTGTTGTGGCTGTTCTTATTATTTAAGATAGTTGTTCACTGTCATGCTACTGCTTATATTTGTTTGAATTATATGTCCCATATAGCAAATTATTCTTTGTACCGTTTGCATAATTGCTTTTTCAGGTAGTTGGGATTGTGATTGTGTTGATGATGTTGTAGCCCTCTTTAATCCATTTATTAAGCATCCATTAAGCTAGATGATGTGAAATGATCAATGTCTGCTGCTAACAACAAATCATTCTCTAGTTTTTTTATTCGCATTCAGGGTTTTTATTTGATAGAGGTATTTAGGGGATATGAAGTTTGTTTTGGAGTGGGGAAAGAAATAATACATTCAAGAGCATTGCTTCTTTTCTTCCAACCTTTTTCTTTTTATCCTTTCATAGCTTTGATGATTTATATTTTTTTTTGTAAATTTCACTGTATTGTTTTCATCTTTGCTTCTCGGTATCTTGCTTTTGAATTACGAAGAGGCTATGATGATAAATAAAAGTCAATGATGGATTTGACCAATCACCATTTGGGCTTTTAAACGCAAGATTATTTCTCCATGGTGTTGGCAAGTCACAGATTCTTATGTTGTATGAAGCATAAAGGCTTTATGGTCTCTTTCAATGCTCGGTTTTCCAATCTTAATAGGATGATGGCGAGGCAGTTTGGATGGCCTTCATGGCAACCACTGCAGCCATGTCTATCTCTTAGGATGGGATTTGGGCAAGAAGAGGGAGGACCTATGGTTTGTTCTTGTGATTGACAAAAGATGAATCTGAGCCTCCTATTTCTTATTTTGTAAAGGATCTTTTGATTATTTTTACTATTTAAATGTTTAAAATCATTTCATGCCTAATCAAGGGTTACTATACATGTTTCTCCTTTTTTTCTCTTTTCTTGGTTCAATTATTTTAAATGTACTAATGGTATATTTGCTTAAGTGGTGTGAATTTTTCTGAGAATTATTTTGATGTAGACATTACAGAAAAATTATTTTTCAACCAAAATGACATTTTTAAATATTAACAAGTTTGGTGTGCTTTCATACTTTTGTTTCAAGTTTTTTTTTTGTTCATCTGAGATTAGGATCACTTTAAGCTTCTATCAGAAGTTTACATGTTATCTTCAACATTATGTTAATTTTGGTACTTTTAAGAATTATTATCAGATGTTAAAAATCAATTGAGGAAAAAAATATGGCAATGTGATAATTGGTCCAGTTAAAGAAAGTCTTTGAGTTTTGCTACAACAAACTGTATTTGGTGGGAACTTTGTATGGGTACAATTTGGGGTTAGAAACTCAGAAGGTTTTCTTTTTTAAATGAATAGATCCTTTTTGCTCACATTGTCATGGATTTATGCTTGCAAAACACTTTCATGTCTAGGTAAATCGTTATTGTTTGAAGCAATGAAGCATCTAAGGGAGTGCGCATGTGGTTATTGGGGCTGTTCTTGCCATGTCAGATAAATTGTTTCCTATGTTTGTTGTCGTGCTATTGTTTGTACTTGTTTGTTATTCAGGGCTTAAATCCTATGCCCCATAATGCATATGATTATTTGTATCGTTTGTGCAAATGCTTGTTCAGGCAATAGGGGTTGCAATTGTGTTGATGACATTGTTGCCGCTGCATTGGTTAAGCATTGATTAAGCTAGATGATGTAAAATGATCATAAATGATTATTGTCTGCTGCAAACAACAAATAGTTCTTAATTTTTTATTCTCAATTAGGGTGCTTATTTAACTGAGGTATTTAGAGGATATGGAGCATATTTTGGTGTGGGGAAAGAAATAATACATTCAAGAGGATTGCTTCTTTTCTTCCAACCTTTTTCTTTTTATCCTTTCATAGCTCTGATGATTTATATTTTTGTTTTGTAAATTTCACTGTATTGTTTTCATCTTTGCTTCTCGGTATCTTGCTTTTGAATTACGAAGAGGCTATGATGATAAATAAAAGTCAATGATGGATTTGACCAATCACCATTTGGGCTTTTGAACGCAAGATTGTTTCTCCATGGTGTTGGCAAGTCACAGATTCTTATGCGTTAGTATGAAGCATAAAGGCTCTATGGTCTCTTTCAATGCTCAGTTTTCCAAACTTAATAGGATGATGGCGAGGCAATTTAGATGGCCTTCGTGGCAACCGCTGCAGCCATGTCTATCTCTTAGGATGGGATTTGGGCAAGAAGAGGGAAGACCTATGGTCTGTTCTTGTGATTGACAAAAGATGAATCTGAGCCTCCTATTTCTTATTTTGTAAAAGATCTTTTGATTATTTTTACTATTTAAATGTTTAAAATCATTTCATGCCTCATCAAGGGTTACCATACATGTTTCTCCTTTTTTCTCTTTTCTTGGTTCAATTATTTTAAAGCAATGAATTGTTTCCATGTCAGATAAATTGTTTCCTATGTTTGTTGTCGTGCTATCGTTTGTACTTGTTTGTTATTCAGGGCTTAAATCCTATGCACCATAATGCATATGATTCTTTGTACCGTTTGTGCAAATGCTTGTTCAGGTAGTAGGGGTTGCAATTGTGTTGATGACATTATTGCCCCTGTATTGGTTAAACATTGATTAAGCTAGATGATGTAAAATGATCATAAATGATCATTGTCTGCTGCAAACAACAAATAGTTCTTAGTTTTTTATTCTCAATTAGGGTGCTTATTTAACTGAGGTATTTAGAGGATATGGAGCATATTTTGGTGTGGGGAAAGAAATAATACATTCAAGAGGATTGCTTCTTTTCTTCCAACCTTTTTCTTTTTATCCTTTCATAGCTCTGATGATTTATATTTTTGTTTTGTAAATTTCACTGTATTGTTTTCATCTTTGCTTCTCGGTATCTTGCTTTTGAATTACGAAGAGGCTATGATGATAAATAAAAGTCAATGATGGATTTGACCAATCACCATTTGGGCTTTTGAACGCAAGATTGTTTCTCCATGGTGTTGGCAAGTCACAGATTCTTATGCGTTAGTATGAAGCATAAAGGCTCTATGGTCTCTTTCAATGCTCAGTTTTCCAAACTTAATAGGATGATGGCGAGGCAGTTTGGATGGCCTTCGTGGCAACCGCTGCAGCCATGTCTATCTCTTAGGATGGGATTTGGGCAATAAGAGGGAAGACCTATGGTCTGTTCTTGTGATTGACAAAAGATGAATCTGAGCCTCCTATTTCTTATTTTGTAAAGGATCTTTTGATTATTTTTACTATTTAAATGTTTAAAATCATTTCATGCCTGATCAAGGGTTATTATACATGTTTCTCCTTTTTTCTCTTTTCTTGGTTCAATTATTTTAAATGTACTAATGGTATATTTGCTTAAGTGGTGTTAATTTTTCTGAGAATTGTTTTGATGTAGTCATTACATAAAAAATATTTTTCAACCAAAATGATATTTTTAAATATTTACAAGTTTGGTGTGCTTTCATAATTTTGTTTCAAGTTTTTTTTTTTTTGTTCATCTGAGATTTGGATCACTTTAAGCTTCTATGAGAAGTTTACATGTTATCTTCAACATTATGTTAATTTTGGTACTTTTAAGAATTATTATCTTCAACATTATGAGAAGTCTTTGAGTTTTGTTACAACAAACTGTATTTGGTAGGAACTTTGTATGGGTACTATTTGGGGTTAGAAACTTTGTACTGTTTTGCATATGATTCTTAAATCCTATGTATGATTCTTAGAAACTTTGTTATTCAGGGCTTAAATCCTATGCCCCATAATGCATATGATTCTTTGTACCGTTTGTGCAAATGCTTGTTCAGGTAGTAGGGGTTGCAATTGTGTTGATGACATTGTTGCCCCTGCATTGGTTAAGCATTGATTAAGCTAGATGATGTAAAATGATCATAAATGATCATTGTCTGCTGCAAACAACAAATAGTTTTTAGTTTTTTATTCTCAATTAGGGTTCTTATTTAACTGAGGTATTTAGGGGATATGGAGCTTGTTTTTGTGTGGGAAAAGAAATAATACATTAAAGAGGATTGCTTCTTTTCTTCCAACCTTTTTCTTTTTATCCTTTCATAGCTTTGATGATTTATATTTTTGTTTTGTAAATTTTATTGTATTGTTTTCATCTTTGCTTCTCAGTATCTTGCTTTTGAATTACGAAGAGGCTATGATGAAAAATAAAAGTCAATGTTTTTCCATGGTGTTGGCAAGTCACAGATTCTTATGCATATTATGAAGCATAAAGGCTTTGTAATCTCTTTCAATGCTCGGTTTTCCAATCTTAATAGGATGATGGCGAGGCAGTTTGGATGACCTTCATGGCAACCACTGCAGCCATGTCTATCTCTTAGGTTGGGATTTGGGCAAGAAGAGGGAAGGCCTATGATCTGTTCTTGTGATTGACAAAAGATGAATCTGAGCCTCCTATTTCTTATTTTGTAATGGTTCTTTCGATTATTTTTACTATTTAAATGTTTAAAAGCATTTCATGCCTGATCAAGGTTTGCTATACATGTTTTCTCCATTTCTCTCTTTTAAAGGTTCAATTATTTTAAATGTACTCACCGTATATTTGCTTTAAGTGGTGTTAATTTTTCTGAAATTTGTTTTGATGTAAACATTATAGAAATAATTATTTGTCTACCAAAATGATATTTTTTAAAATTTACAAGTTTGGTGTGCTTTCATAATTTTGTTTCATATTTTTTTGTTTTTTCATCTGAGATTGGATCACCTCTAGCTAGTATGAGATGTTTGTATGTTATTTTCAACATTATGTTAATTTTAGTAATTTTAAGAAATATTATCAGGTTGTTAAAAATCGTTTTAAGGAAGAAAAAAAATATGGCAATGTGATAGTTGGCCCGGTTAAAGAAAGTCTTGAGCTTGGTGACAACAAACTAACATTGGTGGAAACTTTGTATGGGTACAATTTGGGGTGAGCATCATAGAAGGTTTTCTTTTTTAAATGAACAGATCATTTTTGCTCACATTGTCATGGATTTATGCTTGCAAAACACTTTCATGTCCAGGTAAATCATTATTGTTCGAAACAATGAAACATATAGGGCAGAGCACATGTGGTTATTGGGGATGTTCTTGCCATGTCAGATACATTGTTTCTTATGTTGTTGTCATGCTACTGTTTGTACTTATAGTTCTCTAGTTTTTTATTCTCATTTAAGGTTCTTATTTAAATGGGGAATTTAGGGGATACGAAGGTTGTTTTGGTGTGGGGAAAGAAATAATACATTCAAGAGAATTGCTTCTTTTCTTCCAACCTTTTTCTTTTTATCCTTTTATAGCTTTGATTATTTATACTTTTTTTTGTAAATTTCACTATATTGTTTTCATCTTTGCTTCTCAGTATCTTACTTTTGAATTATGAAGAGGCTATGATGATAAAAGTCAATGATGGATTTGACCAATCACCATTTGTAATCTCTTTCAATGCTCGGTTTTTCAATCTTAATAGGATGATGGCGTGGTAGTTTGGATGGCCATCATGGCAACCACTGCAGTCATGTCTGTCTCTTAGGATGAGATTTGGGCAAGAAGAGAGAAGACCTATGGTCTGTTCTTGTGATTGACAAAAGATAAATATGAGCCTCCTATTTCTTATTTTGTAATGGTTCTTTTGATTATTTTTATTATTTAAATGTTTTCTCCATTTCTTTCTTTTCTTGGTTTAATTATTTTAAATGTACTCATGGTATATTTGCTTAAGTGGTGTTAATTTTTCTGAGAATTGTTTTGATATAGACATTATAGAAAAAATTATGAAAGTTCGGTGGGCTTTCATAATTTTGTTTCAAGGTTTTTTTTTTCATCTGAGATTTGGGTCGCTTTAAGCTTATATGAGTTGTTTACATGTTATCTTCAACATTATGTTAGTTTTAGTACATTTAAGAATTATTATCCGGCTGTTAAAAATCAATTGAGGTAAAAAAATATGGCGATGTAATAATTGGTCCAGTTAAAGAGAGTCTTGAGTTTGGGTACAACAAGCTATCTTTGTTGTTGTGCTACTGTTTGTACTTGTTTGTTATTTAGAGCCTAAATCCTATGCCCCATATAGCGAATGATTCTTTGTGTCGTTTGTGTAAATGAGTCTGGGTAGTAGGGATTGTGATTGTGTTGATGGCATGGTTACCCCTGCATTGGTTAAGCATTGATTAAGCTTGATGATGTAAAATGATCATAAATGATCACTGTCTGCCACAAACAATAACTAATTCTCTAGTTTTTTATTCTCATTTAGGGTTCTTATTTAACTAAGGTATTTTGGGGATATGGAGCTTGTTTTGGTGTTGGGAAAGAAATAATACATTCAAGAGGATTGCTTCTTTTCTTCCAACCTTTTTCTTTTTATCCTTTCATAGCTTTGATGATTTACGTTTTCTTTTTGTAAATTTCATTATATTGATTTCATCTTTGCTTCTCAGTATCTTGCTTTTGAATTATGAAGAGGCTATGATGATAAATAAAAGTCAATTATGCATTTGACCAATCACCATTTGGGCTTTTAAACACAAGATTGTTTTTCTCCATGGTGTTGGCAAATCACATATTCTTATGCATAAGTATGAATCATAAAGGCTTTACGATCTCTTTCAATGCTTGGTTTTCCAATCTTAATAGGATGATGGCGAGGCAGTTTGGATGGCCTTCATGGCAACCACTGCAGCCATGTCTATCTCTTAGGATGGGATTTGGGCATGAAGAGGGAAGACCTATGGTTTGTTCTTGTGATTGACAAAAGATGAATCCGAGCCTCCTATTTCTTATTTTGTAATTGTTTTTTTGATTATTTTTACCATTTAAATGTTTTAAATCATTTGATGCCTGATGAAGGGTTACTATACTTGTTTTCTTCATTTCACTCTTTTCTATGTTCAATTATTTTAAACGTATTCATGGTATATTTATTAAGTTGTGTTAATTATTTTTAGAATTGTTTTGATGGAGACACTATATAAAAAATTATTTGTCAATCAAAATGTTATGTTATGTTCAATTATTTTTTCAGTATTCCTATCACATTTTTAAATGTTTTAGTGTTGTGCTTCCATAGTTTTATTTCAATTTTTTTTCCTCTTATTTGGATCACTCTTTTACGAGACGTTTACATGTTATCTTTCACACTATTTTAATTTTAGGTATTTTAAGAATTATTATCACACTGTTAAAAATCATTTGAGAAAAAAAATTGGCAATCAGACAGTTGGTCCAATAAGAGTAAGTCTAAGTTTGCTTTCAGCAAACCATCTGTGGTGAGAACTTAGTGTGGGTATAATTTTGGGGTGCGTTATCAGTTCTTTTTTCGATTTTCTTTTTAAAATGAACCTACCATGGGACGTCCTTTTTGCTCACATTGTCCTGGGGTACATCTTTATTGTTTGAAGCAACGAGACATTTGAGGGTGAACTATGTGGTTTTGTAGTTATTCTTGTTATTTCAGATAGTTTATTTCTTTTTTTTTTTGTCGTGCTACTGTTTGTACTTGTTTGTTATTCAGAACTTAAATGCTATGTCCTATGCAACAAATGATTCTTTGTACTATTTATACAAATGCTTGTTTAGGTAGTAGGGATTGCAATTGTATTGATGACATTGTTGCCCTTCCATTGGTTAAGCATCGGTTAAGCTTGATGATGTAAAATAATCATTGTTTGACGCAAACATCAAATCATTCTCTAGTTTTTTATTCCAATTTAGGGTTCTTATTTAATTGAGGCATTTAGGGGATATACCGTTCATTTTTTGTGGGGAAAGAAATAATACATTCAAGAGGGTTGCTTCTTTTCTCCCAACCTTTTTTTTTCTTCTTTTATAGTTTTGATGATTTACTTTTTTTTTCAAAAATTTTGCTGTATTATTTTCTTCTTTGCTTCTCACTATCTTGTTTTTGAATTATGAAGAGGCTATGATGATAAATAAAAGTCAATAATGGATTGAGCAATCACCATGTAGACCAAGCATCTCTCTTCAATGCTCACTTTTTTAATCTTTAAGAGGATAATGGCAGGGCAGTTTGGATGGCCTTCATGGCAACCGCTGCAGCCATGCCTATATCTTAGGATGGGATTTGGGCAAAAAGAGGGAATATCTGTGGTCTGTTCTTGTGATTGACAAAGATAAATCTGAGCTTCCTATTTCTTATTTTGTAATGATTCTTTTGATTATTTTGACCATTTGAATGTTTAAAATCATTTAATGCCTGATCAAGGTTTACTACACCTGTTTTCTCCATTTCTTTCTTTTCTAGGATCAACTATTTTTAACGTATTCATGGCATATTTGTTAAGTTGTGTTAATTTTTCTGAGGATTGGATGGAGTTAATATAGAAAAAAAATTTATTTGTTAACCAAAATGTTATGTTAATTTGATTTTTGTTTCAGTATTCATATGACATTCTTAAATGTTTACATGTTTTGTGTGCTTTCATAATTTTGTTTCCATTTTTTTTTTGTTTCCAGTTTTTTTTTGTTCTCTGAGATTTGCATCACTTTTAAGCTTGTATGAGAAGT
>NC_088341.1:47872500-47878335 GCF_036884655.1 Musa acuminata AAA Group
GGTTTAGGGTTTAGGGTTTAGGGTTTAGGGTTTAGGGTTTAGGGTTTAGGGTTTAGGGTTTAGGGTTTAGGGTTTAGGGTTTAGGGTTTAGGGTTTAGGGTTTAGGGTTTAGGGTTTAGGGTTTAGGGTTTAGGGTTTAGGGTTTAGGGTTTAGGGTTTAGGGTTTAGGGTTTAGGGTTTAGGGTTTAGGGTTTAGGGTTTAGGGTTTAGGGTTTAGGGTTTAGGGTTTAGGGTTTAGGGTTTAGGGTTTAGGGTTTAGGGTTTAGGGTTTAGGGTTTAGGGTTTAGGGTTTAGGGTTTAGGGTTTAGGGTTTAGGGTTTAGGGTTTAGGGTTTAGGGTTTAGGGTTTAGGGTTTAGGGTTTAGGGTTTAGGGTTTAGGGTTTAGGGTTTAGGGTTTAGGGTTTAGGGTTTAGGGTTTAGGGTTTAGGGTTTAGGGTTTAGGGTTTAGGGTTTAGGGTTTAGGGTTTAGGGTTTAGGGTTTAGGGTTTAGGGTTTAGGGTTTAGGGTTTAGGGTTTAGGGTTTAGGGTTTAGGGTTTAGGGTTTAGGGTTTAGGGTTTAGGGTTTAGGGTTTAGGGTTTAGGGTTTAGGGTTTAGGGTTTAGGGTTTAGGGTTTAGGGTTTAGGGTTTAGGGTTTAGGGTTTAGGGTTTAGGGTTTAGGGTTTAGGGTTTAGGGTTTAGGGTTTAGGGTTTAGGGTTTAGGGTTTAGGGTTTAGGGTTTAGGGTTTAGGGTTTAGGGTTTAGGGTTTAGGGTTTAGGGTTTAGGGTTTAGGGTTTAGGGTTTAGGGTTTAGGGTTTAGGGTTTAGGGTTTAGGGTTTAGGGTTTAGGGTTTAGGGTTTAGGGTTTAGGGTTTAGGGTTTAGGGTTTAGGGTTTAGGGTTTAGGGTTTAGGGTTTAGGGTTTAGGGTTTAGGGTTTAGGGTTTAGGGTTTAGGGTTTAGGGTTTAGGGTTTAGGGTTTAGGGTTTAGGGTTTAGGGTTTAGGGTTTAGGGTTTAGGGTTTAGGGTTTAGGGTTTAGGGTTTAGGGTTTAGGGTTTAGGGTTTAGGGTTTAGGGTTTAGGGTTTAGGGTTTAGGGTTTAGGGTTTAGGGTTTAGGGTTTAGGGTTTAGGGTTTAGGGTTTAGGGTTTAGGGTTTAGGGTTTAGGGTTTAGGGTTTAGGGTTTAGGGTTTAGGGTTTAGGGTTTAGGGTTTAGGGTTTAGGGTTTAGGGTTTAGGGTTTAGGGTTTAGGGTTTAGGGTTTAGGGTTTAGGGTTTAGGGTTTAGGGTTTAGGGTTTAGGGTTTAGGGTTTAGGGTTTAGGGTTTAGGGTTTAGGGTTTAGGGTTTAGGGTTTAGGGTTTAGGGTTTAGGGTTTAGGGTTTAGGGTTTAGGGTTTAGGGTTTAGGGTTTAGGGTTTAGGGTTTAGGGTTTAGGGTTTAGGGTTTAGGGTTTAGGGTTTAGGGTTTAGGGTTTAGGGTTTAGGGTTTAGGGTTTAGGGTTTAGGGTTTAGGGTTTAGGGTTTAGGGTTTAGGGTTTAGGGTTTAGGGTTTAGGGTTTAGGGTTTAGGGTTTAGGGTTTAGGGTTTAGGGTTTAGGGTTTAGGGTTTAGGGTTTAGGGTTTAGGGTTTAGGGTTTAGGGTTTAGGGTTTAGGGTTTAGGGTTTAGGGTTTAGGGTTTAGGGTTTAGGGTTTAGGGTTTAGGGTTTAGGGTTTAGGGTTTAGGGTTTAGGGTTTAGGGTTTAGGGTTTAGGGTTTAGGGTTTAGGGTTTAGGGTTTAGGGTTTAGGGTTTAGGGTTTAGGGTTTAGGGTTTAGGGTTTAGGGTTTAGGGTTTAGGGTTTAGGGTTTAGGGTTTAGGGTTTAGGGTTTAGGGTTTAGGGTTTAGGGTTTAGGGTTTAGGGTTTAGGGTTTAGGGTTTAGGGTTTAGGGTTTAGGGTTTAGGGTTTAGGGTTTAGGGTTTAGGGTTTAGGGTTTAGGGTTTAGGGTTTAGGGTTTAGGGTTTAGGGTTTAGGGTTTAGGGTTTAGGGTTTAGGGTTTAGGGTTTAGGGTTTAGGGTTTAGGGTTTAGGGTTTAGGGTTTAGGGTTTAGGGTTTAGGGTTTAGGGTTTAGGGTTTAGGGTTTAGGGTTTAGGGTTTAGGGTTTAGGGTTTAGGGTTTAGGGTTTAGGGTTTAGGGTTTAGGGTTTAGGGTTTAGGGTTTAGGGTTTAGGGTTTAGGGTTTAGGGTTTAGGGTTTAGGGTTTAGGGTTTAGGGTTTAGGGTTTAGGGTTTAGGGTTTAGGGTTTAGGGTTTAGGGTTTAGGGTTTAGGGTTTAGGGTTTAGGGTTTAGGGTTTAGGGTTTAGGGTTTAGGGTTTAGGGTTTAGGGTTTAGGGTTTAGGGTTTAGGGTTTAGGGTTTAGGGTTTAGGGTTTAGGGTTTAGGGTTTAGGGTTTAGGGTTTAGGGTTTAGGGTTTAGGGTTTAGGGTTTAGGGTTTAGGGTTTAGGGTTTAGGGTTTAGGGTTTAGGGTTTAGGGTTTAGGGTTTAGGGTTTAGGGTTTAGGGTTTAGGGTTTAGGGTTTAGGGTTTAGGGTTTAGGGTTTAGGGTTTAGGGTTTAGGGTTTAGGGTTTAGGGTTTAGGGTTTAGGGTTTAGGGTTTAGGGTTTAGGGTTTAGGGTTTAGGGTTTAGGGTTTAGGGTTTAGGGTTTAGGGTTTAGGGTTTAGGGTTTAGGGTTTAGGGTTTAGGGTTTAGGGTTTAGGGTTTAGGGTTTAGGGTTTAGGGTTTAGGGTTTAGGGTTTAGGGTTTAGGGTTTAGGGTTTAGGGTTTAGGGTTTAGGGTTTAGGGTTTAGGGTTTAGGGTTTAGGGTTTAGGGTTTAGGGTTTAGGGTTTAGGGTTTAGGGTTTAGGGTTTAGGGTTTAGGGTTTAGGGTTTAGGGTTTAGGGTTTAGGGTTTAGGGTTTAGGGTTTAGGGTTTAGGGTTTAGGGTTTAGGGTTTAGGGTTTAGGGTTTAGGGTTTAGGGTTTAGGGTTTAGGGTTTAGGGTTTAGGGTTTAGGGTTTAGGGTTTAGGGTTTAGGGTTTAGGGTTTAGGGTTTAGGGTTTAGGGTTTAGGGTTTAGGGTTTAGGGTTTAGGGTTTAGGGTTTAGGGTTTAGGGTTTAGGGTTTAGGGTTTAGGGTTTAGGGTTTAGGGTTTAGGGTTTAGGGTTTAGGGTTTAGGGTTTAGGGTTTAGGGTTTAGGGTTTAGGGTTTAGGGTTTAGGGTTTAGGGTTTAGGGTTTAGGGTTTAGGGTTTAGGGTTTAGGGTTTAGGGTTTAGGGTTTAGGGTTTAGGGTTTAGGGTTTAGGGTTTAGGGTTTAGGGTTTAGGGTTTAGGGTTTAGGGTTTAGGGTTTAGGGTTTAGGGTTTAGGGTTTAGGGTTTAGGGTTTAGGGTTTAGGGTTTAGGGTTTAGGGTTTAGGGTTTAGGGTTTAGGGTTTAGGGTTTAGGGTTTAGGGTTTAGGGTTTAGGGTTTAGGGTTTAGGGTTTAGGGTTTAGGGTTTAGGGTTTAGGGTTTAGGGTTTAGGGTTTAGGGTTTAGGGTTTAGGGTTTAGGGTTTAGGGTTTAGGGTTTAGGGTTTAGGGTTTAGGGTTTAGGGTTTAGGGTTTAGGGTTTAGGGTTTAGGGTTTAGGGTTTAGGGTTTAGGGTTTAGGGTTTAGGGTTTAGGGTTTAGGGTTTAGGGTTTAGGGTTTAGGGTTTAGGGTTTAGGGTTTAGGGTTTAGGGTTTAGGGTTTAGGGTTTAGGGTTTAGGGTTTAGGGTTTAGGGTTTAGGGTTTAGGGTTTAGGGTTTAGGGTTTAGGGTTTAGGGTTTAGGGTTTAGGGTTTAGGGTTTAGGGTTTAGGGTTTAGGGTTTAGGGTTTAGGGTTTAGGGTTTAGGGTTTAGGGTTTAGGGTTTAGGGTTTAGGGTTTAGGGTTTAGGGTTTAGGGTTTAGGGTTTAGGGTTTAGGGTTTAGGGTTTAGGGTTTAGGGTTTAGGGTTTAGGGTTTAGGGTTTAGGGTTTAGGGTTTAGGGTTTAGGGTTTAGGGTTTAGGGTTTAGGGTTTAGGGTTTAGGGTTTAGGGTTTAGGGTTTAGGGTTTAGGGTTTAGGGTTTAGGGTTTAGGGTTTAGGGTTTAGGGTTTAGGGTTTAGGGTTTAGGGTTTAGGGTTTAGGGTTTAGGGTTTAGGGTTTAGGGTTTAGGGTTTAGGGTTTAGGGTTTAGGGTTTAGGGTTTAGGGTTTAGGGTTTAGGGTTTAGGGTTTAGGGTTTAGGGTTTAGGGTTTAGGGTTTAGGGTTTAGGGTTTAGGGTTTAGGGTTTAGGGTTTAGGGTTTAGGGTTTAGGGTTTAGGGTTTAGGGTTTAGGGTTTAGGGTTTAGGGTTTAGGGTTTAGGGTTTAGGGTTTAGGGTTTAGGGTTTAGGGTTTAGGGTTTAGGGTTTAGGGTTTAGGGTTTAGGGTTTAGGGTTTAGGGTTTAGGGTTTAGGGTTTAGGGTTTAGGGTTTAGGGTTTAGGGTTTAGGGTTTAGGGTTTAGGGTTTAGGGTTTAGGGTTTAGGGTTTAGGGTTTAGGGTTTAGGGTTTAGGGTTTAGGGTTTAGGGTTTAGGGTTTAGGGTTTAGGGTTTAGGGTTTAGGGTTTAGGGTTTAGGGTTTAGGGTTTAGGGTTTAGGGTTTAGGGTTTAGGGTTTAGGGTTTAGGGTTTAGGGTTTAGGGTTTAGGGTTTAGGGTTTAGGGTTTAGGGTTTAGGGTTTAGGGTTTAGGGTTTAGGGTTTAGGGTTTAGGGTTTAGGGTTTAGGGTTTAGGGTTTAGGGTTTAGGGTTTAGGGTTTAGGGTTTAGGGTTTAGGGTTTAGGGTTTAGGGTTTAGGGTTTAGGGTTTAGGGTTTAGGGTTTAGGGTTTAGGGTTTAGGGTTTAGGGTTTAGGGTTTAGGGTTTAGGGTTTAGGGTTTAGGGTTTAGGGTTTAGGGTTTAGGGTTTAGGGTTTAGGGTTTAGGGTTTAGGGTTTAGGGTTTAGGGTTTAGGGTTTAGGGTTTAGGGTTTAGGGTTTAGGGTTTAGGGTTTAGGGTTTAGGGTTTAGGGTTTAGGGTTTAGGGTTTAGGGTTTAGGGTTTAGGGTTTAGGGTTTAGGGTTTAGGGTTTAGGGTTTAGGGTTTAGGGTTTAGGGTTTAGGGTTTAGGGTTTAGGGTTTAGGGTTTAGGGTTTAGGGTTTAGGGTTTAGGGTTTAGGGTTTAGGGTTTAGGGTTTAGGGTTTAGGGTTTAGGGTTTAGGGTTTAGGGTTTAGGGTTTAGGGTTTAGGGTTTAGGGTTTAGGGTTTAGGGTTTAGGGTTTAGGGTTTAGGGTTTAGGGTTTAGGGTTTAGGGTTTAGGGTTTAGGGTTTAGGGTTTAGGGTTTAGGGTTTAGGGTTTAGGGTTTAGGGTTTAGGGTTTAGGGTTTAGGGTTTAGGGTTTAGGGTTTAGGGTTTAGGGTTTAGGGTTTAGGGTTTAGGGTTTAGGGTTTAGGGTTTAGGGTTTAGGGTTTAGGGTTTAGGGTTTAGGGTTTAGGGTTTAGGGTTTAGGGTTTAGGGTTTAGGGTTTAGGGTTTAGGGTTTAGGGTTTAGGGTTTAGGGTTTAGGGTTTAGGGTTTAGGGTTTAGGGTTTAGGGTTTAGGGTTTAGGGTTTAGGGTTTAGGGTTTAGGGTTTAGGGTTTAGGGTTTAGGGTTTAGGGTTTAGGGTTTAGGGTTTAGGGTTTAGGGTTTAGGGTTTAGGGTTTAGGGTTTAGGGTTTAGGGTTTAGGGTTTAGGGTTTAGGGTTTAGGGTTTAGGGTTTAGGGTTTAGGGTTTAGGGTTTAGGGTTTAGGGTTTAGGGTTTAGGGTTTAGGGTTTAGGGTTTAGGGTTTAGGGTTTAGGGTTTAGGGTT